>NC_143050.1:23752500-23765000 GCF_057628025.1 Oncorhynchus mykiss | reverse complement strand
CTTTTTTGTTGTGTTTTGTTTTCGTTTGTCTTGTTTATTTTTAAAGGTATTTTTAAGAGATGATAATATATTAACATTTTACCATTTGTTTTTCCCGAAAGGAGATATGCAGAGTCTCTGTACATTTTGGAAATTAGAGACTTTTCCTTTGTGTTTAATTGGAACATATCGCTGGGCAAAAACATATCTAATAAAATCTGTTGTGTAAATGAAATGTTAAGTAATAATTATATTATTTTAGTCTACAAACATCTCTCCTTCACCTCTGTTTTATTTATCTTCTGTCCACCTGTACTTTGTCTTACCCTCTCTGGTCTCTCCATTCTCTATCCTCCTTTCTCTGTCTCTCCATTCTCTATCCTCCTTCCTCTGGTCTCTCCATTCTCTATCCTCCTTCCTCTGTCTCTCCATTCTCTATCATCCTTCCTCTGGTCTCTCCATTCTCTATCCTCCTTCCTCTGTCTCTCCATTCTCTATCCTCCTTCCTCTGTCTCTCCATTCTCTATCCTCCTTCCTCTGTCTCTCCATTCTCTATCCTCCTTCCTCTGGTCTCTCCATTCTCTATCCTCCTTCCTCTGTCTCTCCATTCTCTATCCTCCTTCCGCTGTCTCTCCATTCTCTATCCTCCTTCCTTTGTCTCTACATTCTCTATCCTCCTTCCTCTGTCTATACATCCACTGCCCTCAGCCTCCCGCTTGGCCTTCCTGTAGAGTTCTAAGGCCTGCTCCTCTCAGACGAAAGAGAATAGGAGAGGAGGATAGAGGGAGGACAAGATTGAGGGGGGAAGGGGGGGTGAAAAGAGAGGAGGCATGTCAGCCTGCTCTCCTCAGTCACGGACAGTTAGTTAAAGCAAACACGGTGGGCCCCCGAGAGACCGCGGGGCGGCGGGGAGTGCCAATCACGGCCGAGCCCAGGGCATTCCTGAGCACTGCACGCCTTAAGCAACTTTTTATTAATTTAATAAACATCCCAGAGAAACTGAGTGGTATGGACGCCTCTGTTTCTGTATGATATGTTAGATTAAAGAATAAAGACAGACACAAATGTCAAGTTCAATAGCCTTGTTCAAGCATTGTACAAGTCCCTACATACGGGGTCCAGGGAACAGCCCAGCTAGTCGATTACCTATCAACTAGACTCTGTAATAGCCTCCTCCCATCTGACACCACCCACCAGCCATTAACCACCAACCACCAACCACCAGCCACCAGCCACCAGCCACCAGCCACCAGCCACCAGCCTCCAGCCTCCAGCCTCCAGCCTCCAGCCACCAGCCACCAGCCACCAGCCACCAGCCTCCAGCCTCCAGCCTCCAGCCACCAGCCACCAGCCACCAGCCACCAGCCACCAGCCTCCAGCCTCCAACCACCAGCCACCAGCCTCCAGCCTCCTCCCACCTGACACCACCCACCAGCCTCCAGCCTCCAACCACCAGCCACCAGCCACCAGCCTCCAGCCTCCTCCCACCTGACACCACCCACCAGCCTCCAGCCACCAGCCACCAGCCTCCAGCCACCAGCCACTAGCCTCCAGCCTCCAACCACCAGCCACCAGCCACCAGCCTCCAGCCTCCTGCCACCTGACACCAGCCACCAGCCTCCAACCACCAGCCACCAGCCTCCAACCACCAACCACCAGCCACCAGCCACCAGCCACCAGCCTCCAACCACCAACCACCAGCCTCCAGCCACCAGCCACCAGCCACCAGCCACCAGCCACCAGCCTCCAGCCTCCAACCACCAGCCACCAGCCACCAGCCACCAGCCACCAGCCACCAGCCACCAGCCACCAGCCACCAGCCACCAGCCACCAGCCACCAGCCACCAGCCACCAGCCTCCAGCCACCAGCCACCAGCCACTCATTTTCTTTCACATACACACACATTTACTGAGGTAGTAGGCCGAAATAAACACATTTATTTATTCTAAACCTCAGACCGTATTGATTAAAATTCTGTGGGCATTGTGTTATGCACCGGGGTCCGACAGAGAGCATGTAGCATTAGGAAAATAATAATTATCTCTCTTTTATGATTGTTTCTTCTTGCTCTGACTGCTTTTGGTGGGCGGCAGTGGCAATGGGAGTCATTATAGTTTTTGTATCGCTTGGGAGCAATTTTAACAAGTATGTGGTGATTTTCACAACCATTAGTACACAACTCAAAAAATAATGTAAATACATCTTAGCTATTTCAAAACTAAGCACATTTTCTATTTCACCAAACTTAATCAGTGTTTCATCCTGAAATACATATTTCACATTGCAATACATGTTCATATACAGTAATTCCCACTCACAATGCAATGCTCACATTACATTTCATATGATTCTCTTCTCTTTTGTTGAAATACATTTGACTATGAGTTCATCCGACTGCTCTTAACTGATGATCACTTAAACCTACAGATTTGACATGTAAACTGGTTTGTCTACTAAAAAATTTGAGAGCTACATAATGAACATGTACAGTTGAAGTCGGAAGTTTACATACACCTTAGCCAAATACATTTAAACTCAGTTTTCACAATTCCTGACATTTAATCCTAGTAAATATGCCCTGTCTTAGGTCAGTTAGGTTCACCACTATATTTTAAGAATGTGAAATGTCAGAATAATAGTAGAAAGAATGATTTATTTCAGCTTTTATTTCTTTCATCACATTCCCAGTGGGTCAGAAGTTTACATACAGTCAATTAGTATTTGGTAGCATTGCCTTTAAATTGTTTTACATGGGTCAAATGTTTTGGGAAGCATTTCACAAGCTTCCCACAATGATATGGGTGAATTTTGGACCATTCCTCCTGACAGAGCTGGTGCAACTGAGTCAGGTTTGTCGGCCTCCTTGTTCGCACACACTTTTTCAGTTCTGCCCACAAATTCTCTATAGGATTGAGGTTAGGGCTTTGTGATGGCCACTCCAATACCTTGGCTTTGTTGTCCTTAAGCCATTTTGCCACAACTTTGGAAGTATACTTGGGGTCATTGTCCATTTGGAAGACCCATTTGCGGCCAAGCTTTAACTTTCTGACTGATGTCTTGAGATGTTGCTTCAATATATCCACATCATTTTCCTGCCTCATGATTTCATCAATTTTTTGAAGTGCACCCATTCCTCCTGCAGCAAAGCACCCCCACAACATGATGCTGCCACCCCCGTGCTTCATGGTTTGGATGGTGTTCTTCGGCTTGCAAGCCTCCCCCTTTTACCTCCAAACATAACGATGGTTATTATGGCCAAACAGTTCTATTTTTGTTTCATCAGATCAGAGGACAAAGGGCAAAGAGGCACTGAGGTTGAAGGTGGGCCTTGAAATACATACAGATTCACTCAAATTATATAAATTACCCTAATAGAAGCTTCTAAAGCCATGCCATCATTTTCTGGAATTTTTCAAGCTGTTTAAAGGCAAAGTCAACTTAGTCTATGTAAACTTCTGACCCACTGAAATTGTGATACAGTAAATTATAAGTAAAATAATCTGTCTGTAAACAATTGTTGAAAAATTAGTCGTGTCATGCACTAAGTAGATGTCCTAACCGACTTGCCAAAAACTATAGTTTGTTAACAATAAATTTGTGGAGTGGTTTAAAAACGAGTTTTAAGGACTCCAACCTTAGTGTATATAAACTTCTGACTTCAACTGTATATCTGTAAAGTAGAAACATAAAAAGCATGATATATATATTCAAATCTAGTACTATGATGATGACTATTATGATTTTACTTCACAGTAAATAAAAAATAAATCTGATATTGACAAGATCAGAGATGTATGTAACAAATCAAATCAAAGTTTATTGGTCGCATACCTAGATGTTACATCTGCTTGAGTTTTAGTTCCAACAGTGCAGTAATACAATATCAATACAATACCAATATGCAAATAATCCAGAAAGTCCAAAACAAGAAGGAAATGCATCCCCCATACATTAAACATGTATCCAAAATGTTGCAGGGGTCTTTTTGATGCATTGGCCAATACAGTACTGTAGCAGACACTTTTATCCAGACTGACAACAGCGAGAATCAATTTTAAAAATAAAAAAAATGTATTCACATTTTCGAACAGTCTTATAATTTATATTTTCCAACGAGGCTATACATTTGGGTGAGGTTTTTTTCTTACCTGAGTAGCCTCGTTTCACTACCAAAAATAAAATGAAACCATCTAGTGTTCAGCGAAATAACAACGCAATGTCAAATACAGGTAGCCTTGTCAAATAATTCACATCCAATCACATTAACCGTTACACTCTCGCGAGAATTCCACTAACGGGAATGCCTGACCACTTGAAAGATGTTTTGGACACTACAGTGAAAATGGTTAACTTTGTTAATAAAGCAAGGCCCCTGAACTCTCGTGTATTTTTTGCACTATGCCATGATATGGGCAGCGACCATGTAACACTTTTACATACAACAATTGTGCGCTGGTTATCAAGGGGCAAACTATTGAGGCATTTATTTTTTTTAATTGAGAGACGAGCTTAAAGTTTTCTTTACTGACCATAATTTTCACTTGTCTGACCTCTTGCATTATATCCTGCAACACTAACTCAAAAAAGTTCTGGGACACTGTAAAGTCCATGGAGAATAAGAACACCTCCTCCCAGCTGCCCACTGCACTGAAGATAGGAAACACTGTCACCACTGATAAATCCACCATAATTGAGAATTTCAATAAGCATTTTTCTACGGCTGGCCATGCTTTCCACCTGGCTACTCCTACCCCGGTCAACAGCACTGCACCCCCCACAACAACTCGCCCAAGCCTCGCCCACTCCCCATTTCTCCTTCTCCCAAATCTGCTCAGCTGATGTTCTGAATGAGCTGCAAAATCTGGACCCCTACAAATCAGCCGGGCTAGACAATCTGGACCCTTTCTTTCTAAAATTATCTGCCAAAATTGTTGCCACCCCTATTACTAGCCTGTTCAACCTCTCTTTCGTGTCGTCTGAGATTCCCAAAGATTGGAAAGCAGCTGCGGTCTTCCCCCTCTTCAAAGGGGGTGACACTCTTGACCCAAACTGCTACAGACCTATATCTACCCTACCATGCCTTTCTAAGGTATTCGAAAGCCAAGTCAACAAACAGATTACCGACCATTTCGAATCTCACCATACCTTCTCTGCTATGCAATCTGGTTTCAGAGCTGGTCATGGGTGCACCTCAGCCACGCTCAAGGTCCTAAATGATATCTTAACCGCCATCGATAAGAAACATTACTGTGCAGCCGTATTCATTGATCTGGCCAAGGCTTTCGACTCTGTCAATCACCACATCCTCATCGGCAGACTCGACAGCCTTGGTTTCTCAAATGATTGCCTCGCCTGGTTCACCAACTACTTCTCTGATAGAGTTCAGTGTGTCAAATCGGAGGGTCTGCTTTCCGGACCTTTGGCAGTCTCTATGGGGGTGCCATAGGGTTCAATTCTTGGACCGACTCTCTTCTCTGTATACATCAATGAGGTCGCTCTTGCTGCTGGTGAGTCTCTGATCCACCTCTACGCAGACGACACCATTCTGTATACTTCTGGCCCTTCTTTGGACACTGTGTTAACAACCCTCCAGGCAAGCTTCAATGCCATACAACTCTCCTTCCGTGGCCTCCAATTGCTCTTAAATACAAGTAAAACTAAATGCATGCTCTTCAACCGATCGCTACCTGTACCTACCCGCCTGTCCAACATTACTACTCTGGACGGCTCTGACTTAGAATACGTGGACAACTACAAATACTTAGGTGTCTGGTTAGACTGTAAACTCTCCTTCCAGACCCATATCAAACATCTCCAATCCAAAGTTAAATCTAGAATTGGCTTCCTATTTCGCAACAAAGCATCCTTCACTCATGCTGCCAAACATACCCTTGTAAAACTGACCATCCTACCAATCCTCGACTTTGGCGATGTCATTTACAAAATAGCCTCCAATACCCTACTCAACAAATTGGATGCAGTCTATCACAGTGCAATCCGTTTTGTCACCAAAGCCCCATATACTACCCACCATTGCGACCTGTACGCTCTCGTTGGCTGGCCCTCGCTTCATACTCGTCGCCAAACCCACTGGCTCCATGTCATCTACAAGACCCTGCTAGGTAAAGTCCCCCCTTATCTCAGCTCGCTGGTCACCATTGCATCTCCCACCTGTAGCACACGCTCCAGCAGGTATATCTCTCTAGTCACCCCCAAAACCAATTCTTTCTTTGGCCGCCTCTCCTTCCAGTTCTCTGCTGCCAATGACTGGAACGAACTACAAAAATCTCTGAAACTGGAAACACTTATCTCCCTCACTAGCTTTAAGCACCAACTGTCAGAGCAGCTCACAGATTACTGCACCTGTACATAGCCCACCTATAATTTAGCCCAAACAACTACCTCTTTCCCTACTGTATTTTATTTATTTATTTTGCTCCTTTGCACCCCATTATTTTTATTTCTACTTTGCACATTCTCCCATTGCAAATCTACCATTCCAGTGTTTTACTTGCTATATTGTATTTACTTTGCCACCATGGCCTTTTTGCCTTTACCTCCCTTATCTCACCTCATTTGCTCACATCGTATATAGACTTGTTTATACTGTATTATTGACTGTATGTTTGTTTTACTCCATGTGTAACTCTGTGTCGTTGTATGTGTCGAACTGCTTTGCTTTATCTTGGCCAGGTCGCAATTGTAAATGAGAACTTGTTCTCAACTTGCCTACCTGGTTAAATAAAAATGAAATATTTTTTTTTTAAATTTTTTTTTTTAAATGACGAGTTTCTCACATGACAGGCATATCTGGGGGATGTTTTTTCTCGCCTGAATCATCTGAATCTAGGATTACAGGGACTCTACGCAATATTCAATGTGCGGGACAAAATTGAGACTATGATTAAGAAGTTGGAGCTCTTCTCTGTCTGCATAAACAAGGACAACACACAGGGCTTTCCATCATTGTATGATTTTTTGTGTGCAAATTAACTCAAGCTTATGGACAATGTCAAATGTGATATAGGGAAGCACCTGAGTGAGTTGGATGCGCAATTACGCAGGTACTTTCCTGAAATGTATGACACAAACAACTGGATTTGTTATCCCTTTCATGCCCTGCCTCCAGTCCACTTACCGATATCTGAACAAGAGAACCTCATAGAAATTGCAACAAGCGGTTCTGTGATAATTGAATTGAATCAGAAGCCAATGACAGATTTCTGGATAAGGCTGTGCTCAGAGTATCCTGCCTTGGAAAATTGCGCTGCTAAGACACTGATGCCCTTTGCAACCATGTAACTATGTGAGAGTGGATTCTCGGCCCTCACTAGCATAAAAACGACATACAGGCACAGACTGTGTGTGGAAAATGATTTAAGACTGAGACTCTCTCCAATACAACCCAACATTGGAGAGTTATGTGCATCCTTTCAAGCACACCCTTCTCATTAACATGTGGTGAGTTATTCACCATTTGGTGAAAGATGGTGAAATAAAGAGCACAATTATTGATTATTATTATATATTTATTTGTGCCCTGGTCCTATAAGAGCTCTTTGTCACTTCCCACGAGCTGGGTTGTGACAAAAACTCACACTCATTCTTATGTTTAATATCAAATCAAATCCAATGTTATTTGACACATACACATGGTTAGCAGATGTTAATGCGAGTGTAGTGAAATGCTTGTGCTTCTAGTTCCGACAATGCAGTAATAACCAACAACTACTACCTTACACACACAAGTGTAAAGGGATAAAGAATATGTACATAAAGATATATGAAGGAGTGATGGTACAGAACGGCATAGGCAAGATGCAGCAGATGGTATCGAGTACAGTATATACATATGAGATGAGTAATGTAGGGTATATAAACATAAAGTGGCATAGTTTAAAGTGGCTAGTGATACATGTATTACATAAAGATGGCAAGATCCAGTAGATGATATAGAGTACAGTATATACATATGCATATGAGATGAGTAATGTAGGGTATGTAAACAATATATTAAGTGGCATTATTTAAAGTGGCTAGTGATACATTTTTACATCAATTCCCATCAATTTCCATTATTAAAGGGGCTGGAGTTGAGTCAGTATGTTGGCAGCAGCCACTCAATGTTAGTGGTGGTAACAGTCTGATGGCCTTGAGATAGAAGCTGTTTTTCAGTCTCTTTGATGCACCTGTACTGACCTCGCCTTCTGGATGATAGCGGGGTGAACAGGCAGTGGCTCGGGTGGTTGTTGTCCTTGATGATCTTTATGGCCTTCCTGTGACATCGGGTGGTGTAGGTGTCCTGGAGGGCAGGTAGTTTGCCCCCGGTGATGCGTTCTGCAGACCTCACTACCCTCTGGAGAGCCTTACGGTTGTGGGCGGAGCAGTTGCCAGTGATACAGCCTGACAGGATGCTCCCGATCGTGCATCTGTAGAAGTTTGTGAGTACTTTTGGTGACAAGCCAAATTTCTTCAGCCTCCTGAGGTTGAAGAGGCGCTGCTGCGCCTTCTTCACAACGCTGTCTGTGTGGGTGGACCAATTCAGTTTGTATGTGATGTGTACGCCGAGGAACTTAAAACTTACTACCCTCTCCACTACTGTCCCATCGATGTAGATAGGGGGGTACTCCCTCTGCTGTTTCCTGAAGTCCACAATCATCTCCTTTGTTTTGTTGACATTGAGTGTGAGGTTATTTTCCTGACACCACACGGGGCGGCAGGGTAGCCTAGTGGTTAGAGCGTTGGACTAGTAACCGGAAGGTTGCAAGTGTTACCAGTTTGAAGTGTTGTACTAAGAGTTTAGAAAATTCACCACATGCTTGTGAAAATAGGCACCAAAGGGATTTTAAAAACTGTTAGGAGGTAATACACCTCTCAGCTGATGAGAGGTGCTGGAGCAGAGGACCACAGGTGTGTGAGGATACAGCAAGCTAACTAACAACCAGCACTGCAGCACACAAATATGCAGAGGGGAGACATAGCCAGGCCCTTGTCAAACACTGGAGGTGCCCATTCCCCCTGTATTATGACTTTGTGTGTGTGTGTGTGTGTGTGTGTGTGTGTGTGTGTGTGTGTGTGTGTGTGTGTGTGTGTGTGTGTGTGTGTGCGTGCGTTTGTGCGTGCGTGCTTGTGTGTGTGTTTCCATCTACATTTCTTATTTTTGCACTCTGTGGCCCTCTGTCAATATCTCTGTTTTTCTCTTTCTCCCCTCTCTCTCCCTCTTTCACCATTTCTCACTGTATCACTCCATATATTCATGAATTCCTGTTTGTGATGAAAACTTATGCATGAAAACAGAGGGTGGAAAAAACAAACAGAGAGTGAATGGTGACGGAGGTTTGTCTGGCCTGGGCACCGCGCGTAGCGGCAGACGCAGGGTGGTCCTGAGGGACATGCCAATGCGGGAGACTATGATTCCATCTCTCTCTCTCCATCTCTTTTCCCCTCTCTTTCTTCCTTTCCACCCACCCACCTTTCATCCCCCATCTTTCTCTCATTTCCCCCCCCATTTCTCCTCTCTCCCTTCTCTCTCTCTCCCTCGCAGTGTCAAAGCGAGTTACAGGCAGAAGAGCACTCCCTCTTAAATAATTCACAAGTTGATTAATAGACTCACAAGGGTATAATTAGACAGGGGAGAGACAGTGGCTAGTGTAACCAGTACAGTGCTTAGGGGAATTAGAGAGGGAGCGGGGTTACTGAGGAAATAGAGAATACGGAGGGGGTGGAGGGGGGCACCTTTCTGAGGCTAGGTGGTGTGTGAAGCAGCCTCTCCAGGAGCATTGAGCCAGGGTTTGTTTGATGTGTAAATTGGACAGTTTGAATCCGTCTCCTTTAATTTTTCACAACGTACAGGGCCCCCTGGGTACTCCACCACTAAAATAAAATTGTCCTCTCATCTTCTCACTTTTTAAACCCCTTTTCTTTTTTATTAGCTGTATCATCTCCATACTTTTCAGTTATCCTCCTCCGATCAGAGTATAGGGTTTCACCTGTATTCGTGTCATGCAGCCATCAGCATGAAAATGCACTTACACTTCGTCTAAGGCATCTTTTGTATTCTGAAAGGGATGTGCTTTCCACTGCTAGACCCGTCTTCAAAACAAACAAACAAACAAACAGAACAATGAAACAATAGATCTCACTTTTCAGCCCAGACATCATTTCGGTTGTTGCTGATCTCTGTCTGCTTCACTTCCACTGTTAAAACAACAACAACAACAACAACAAATCTACTGAAATACATCCAGACAGATACACAGACGCAGTGTCTTTTCAGAGGCTTTTCTCCCCTTCTGCAAAGTCAATTCTGACTGACTTATGATACTCATACTCACATGTTGTTCTTCCTCCCCGTTCTCTCATTCTTTGGTGTTTCATTGTCGATTTCTCAGATTGCTTTCTGCTGTGTGTGTGTGTGGTTTCACAGTGAGGATTGGAAATGTGTGTATCCAAACAGGCCCAATGTGTCCATCCAGATCTGGGCTCTGATGTGCTGCGTGTCTGGCCGCATGTCGGCTTGTCAGCTCTAATTTATCCCTCTCTGTTCTTTCTATTTTCTATCTTCTGTCTCCTCCAGATGTTGCGCCCGGTGTCAAAATGGATCTCTAGATTTTCCACTGCTGAAAAAGGGGGAGAACATATTCTTCTGTTTGTACAAGCTGATAGATACACTTTGAAATTCAATTCCATTTTCTTTCATGCCATAAGACACGCAGGAGGAGATGAGCCCCATTTGCTGAGATCTGTCTGCGACCTTGATGCCACTGGAGCTTTCTTTCCTAGGTTATTTCTTTAGGTGTGTTGACTCATTTATTTGACTTGATTGCCCCCCCCCCCCCAAAAAAAAAAAATGTATCCAGTGCTCTACCTCTCTGAGTCTATTGCCTTTGATAATTATGCTTTCGTTATTGATTATGTACAATGCCATTGGCCCTTTCTTTGTTGTCCCCTCTAGCAATACCAACTAACGATGTTCTGGCACCAAAAAGCCCTGGTACTTGTTGTTCTCCTGCCACGCCACCAGGAGGCGCTGAGAGGAGCAGTAGCCCCTGCATGTGTTGATTTATTTATCTGTGATGGATTAAAGCCTGTATACCTGATAAAGGGGATGTCAGAACAGCTTTGACAGCCACAGAGGCGGCAGAGTGTGCACGATTTGGTCGCCGTGCGGTGCCGGCAGATACAAGGAGCGTCTCTGGCATCTTTGAAGTCTTGACAGACGAGAGTCTCTGAACATCCCCTTAATCTTGCCTTCCCTCAGAGAAGCAGCGCCAGCCAGGTATATGAGCGTGCTCACTTCTCTGTTTGCCTTGTTCTCTTAATGACACAAACCATTCAGCGACCATGCATGATAGCATTTCATCTAGCATAATGTATGGTGGCTGCTTTCTTCAAACGCCCCAGTGCCTCTTTCTGCATACGCCAGCTGGAGATAGCAGCAGACACAGACAGGCCTTTGGCACACTGGGATATTGTGTGATGTGTGCGCTGTTTGATTGTGCCTCATTGTTTTTGTGAGCCCACTAAAAGCAAACACAAGGAAACTGCCGTGTAGAATTGTCTGGAAAGCAGATCATTGGAGATGTACTTTGTACCTGGATGGCTGTGTGTGTGCCTGTAATGGCCTGTAGTAGATATCGACAACATGTATGTACTTATCATCATGACAGTGCTAATGGAGAGCACTGAACCTTTAACCATCATGACCAACCTACTACTTCAACACCTACTGTATACCTCATGTCTCATACACTACCTGGAGGATATAGTCAACCATAAGTGAAGGATATAGTATTGATACCCTTTACATGTCTTTGGTTATTCTCTACCATATCTATCTTTTCTCCATGTTGATCCTCTCTCTCATCGCACTACCATGACTTGCAGTTCCCCCTTTCTCTCTCTCTCTCCTTCCCTGTGATTGAGTCTGGAACTGGGGCTGTGTAGAGTAGATGTAGTTGATGTGTAGTGCTGCTGAGGCTGCTGCTGCTGTGAAGGCTTGGTGGATGTGTGGAGCTGCTGTGAAGGCTTGGTGGATGTGTGGAGCTGCTGTGAAGGCTTGGTGGATGTGTGGAGCTGCTGAGAAGGCTTGGTGGATGTGTAGAGCTGCTGAGAAGGCTTGGTGGATGTGTAGAGCTGCTGAGAAGGCTTGGTGGATGTGTGGAGCTGCTGAGAAGGCTTGGTGAATGTGTAGAGCTGTTGAGAAGGCTTGGTGGATGTGTGGAGCTGCTGTGAAGGCTTGGTGGATGTGTGGAGCTGCTGTGAAGGCTTGGTGGATGTGTAGAGCTGCTGAGAAGGCTTGGTGGATGTGTGGAGCTGCTGTGAAGGCTTGGTGGATGTGTGGAGCTGCTGAGAAGGCTTGGTGGATGTGTAGAGCTGCTGAGAAGGCTTGGTGGATGTGTGGAGCTGCTGAGAAGGCTTGGTGGATGTGTGGAGCTGCTGAGAAGGCTTGGTGGATGTGTAGAGATGCTGAGAAGGCTTGATGGATGTGTAGAGCTGCTGAGAAGGCTTGGTGGATGTG
>NC_143050.1:23390000-23472500 GCF_057628025.1 Oncorhynchus mykiss | reverse complement strand
AAAAACAACATGCCCAGTTGGGTTCTAAAAACATAAATAATAATAGTAACTTGTTGGTGCTTATATTTGTCCTATTTCACACATGTACGTATGTATTAAAGGCATGTTCTAGAGTCATTTAAGTATTTGTGTTGTAGCATTTTTTCCACAGATTTTCTAACTGAGAAAATGAAAAGTGTGATTTACTGTTTGTTGACACCTCAGAGTTGTCATGTTTTTCCTGCTTCCGACCAGACTACCTCAGCCCCCTCAGTTCTGACGTGCGAACCCATATACACTCTCTAGGCAGGCAGAATGAGAGTCTGGAGGGCTTTGTCACCTGTGGTTAAACACTTAGCCGGGAACGTCTGCTTTCAGGCATACTTTCCACAGAGGTGGAAGGGTGTTGAGGAGGAGGTGCTCTGTCTGTCTACCTGTAAAAACAATATTTGGGCCACAGTGCTGCTACTCTAGACTGGAGCAGACAGCCTATACATACAAGTCTCACCCCTACACTTGAGTGGATGTGGTAGGGTGATAGGTGAGCTGATGGTGCTGCTAAATCATTCTACCCCTGCCACATAGGACAAAGAGCACGGCATGTCTTATGTTCAATTCATTATCAACCACTATGCTGAGAGTAAGAGTGAGAGAGGGAAGGAGAGGGAAAGAGCAGAGACACAACATCAGGTGACTATTGAGTTCCCTCTTTACTCTAGGGAAACGTTGTTCTCTCATATTATGTTGGAGCCAGAATGTGAATAGGTGGCTGGGTGACAACTCACCCCTCCGTGTCTTTTTTTGCTGTAGACGTATTGACTTTCTTTTGTCATATTACACGTAAATATCATGTTTCACACACAAAATGGCACGCCGTCTTCATTAGATCAAATGAAGCCGTGCCAGGAACAACCCTCAGAACTAAAGAGCACTCGTGTTGGAGTTTGTTATTTCATCCTCTCAAGAAAGACTTTAAAATAAAAGAGTTGAGTAGGCAGGCAGGCAGGCAGGCAGGCAGGCAGGCAGGCAGGCAGGCAGGCAGGCGCTGGCCATGTCTTTTTCATCTGTGTGTTCTGCATACCACAGTGCTTACTTTCCAGTGCCTGCAGAAATGACAAGTTCAAGTGTCGCTTTCAGGATGCTTTCTTCTGTTTCAGCCTGGAATGAGTAACGAGAGACCAGTTCAGATTATATAGGCCAGATCAGAGCCCGACTAGAGCTGGAGGAGGGTGTGTGTTCTGTGTGAGGCCTGGTTGTGAGCAGCAAAGGGCAGGGAGGCTCAGACTGCCCGTGAGTGAAAGTCAGGGGTTGTGGCAAGGTCACGCTCTGTGGGAGGCTTGCGGCCTCTGGAGAAACACCAACGCTTCTGCTGCTTCTGTCTCCGCGTGGAGGTGAAGAGAGAGAGCGGGAGGAAAAAAATGAAAACAGGTAGAATAATATCAGTCATGGACACAAGGGAGAGGCAGGGAGGTTTCCATTTATGTCTTGCTGTACAACAGGTATCATCAACTAGATTCAGCCGCGGGCCAATTATTTCTTGAGCGGATGGTTGAGGGGCTGGAACATAATTACAAATCATTTGTAGACTGAAAATTGTCCGCTAGAAGCCCTAACAGATATAATGGTTGACTAAAACATAATTTGTTTGTTAATTGATTCGGTTAGAGATAAAGGGATGCTATTAATCGCTATCTTTCTTTCTTTCTTTCTCTCTGTCCCTCTCTCTTTGTGAAATGAGAGAGACTGCATTTGGGTGTTTATTACAGGATCCTGGAGGATGTTACTCTGCCCTCATGGCTATTAAACCCCTCACTGAAAAGGTGGCATCAGGGGGAACTGTTTAAAAAAGTAGGGTGGGGTTAGGGGCGCAGAGGAGAAAAGGCCTGGGGGTTGGAGAGAGAGGAAGTCCTGGAAACAGTGAGCAGAGCAGAGGAAGGGGAAAACATCTGGAGCGCTTCAGCTGAATATTTTGGCAACATCTGGAGAAATTCCCTGGAATTTAACGGTCCACTCCTTTGATTTAGTTGTTTTTTTTATCAGTCCTGTTTTCATCTTCAAAGTTCTAGCCCGGTGTTGCAGGCACGTAAATGAAGGGGAGTCTCCCGTGCAGGTTGAGACATTCCAGACTTTATAGTTGGCCAAATTGGGCCCATGTGACTAGCTCCCCTTTGTGCAGGCCGGGCTAATTAAATGGCACAGAAGTGAGAGGGCGTCCGGAAGGCTGTGGAGCCCGACCAGACCCGGCCCGGGACCAAACACAACTCCTCATAAAAGCCTACCTCCTTACCAGTTCCCGCCGTGAACACTTTTAATAAAAGCACACAGAAACATTTTCGGATATGTTTTCTCACCAGAACCAAAGCAAGGAAGAGAGATGTGAATCAAGTTTGGTTGATTATCAAAGGCACGATCACCACGATTGAAAAAAACAACAATGCCCGACCGTTGTGTTGACCGTGACACAAAAGCAACACCATAAAATCCTGGTTTATTTTCATTGAAGAGGACGTACAGGGAGAAGTGTACTATCCCTCCTTTGAGGAAGGAAGTCTCCAGAGAACACAACAAAGACCTTGTATCGAATCAACAACTTAAGTCAGCAGCGTGCTGCTGCAGCTTTCATGATTCTTCAGTACGCCACAGCACAGCGGCCCATTAGCATGGAACATTAGCAATGCACAGGAAGGCTTTTGTCTGTCTCTCTGGTGATCACACGAGTCATTTTCTCCTCTCATCAGTGCCAAGCCTCTGTTCATTAGTCATTATGATTCAGGAGAAGCTTAGAGGAGTGCCTCCTGTTTTACCTGCTGCCTGCCGGTGTAGGCTACACACGGATGTGTGTGCTGGGAGCTCTGCCTGACAGGCAGGTAGGTAGGTAGAAAGCTAGCGCTGAGGTACAGAGGTACATGCTAATTCAACGGCGGGGCTGATCAAAAGAGATGCATCATGGTCTCCCTCTGAAGGGCTCAGTGAAGCCTTAGCCCCCTGAGAAACACACAGACAGGAGGAAGGAGCAAGTCTCTGATCAGAGGAGAGAGAACAGGGGAGAAAGAGGGAGAGGGAGTGAGAGAGAAAGAGAGAGAGGAGGGACAGAGAGAGAAGGAGGGAGAGAGAGAGAGAGAGAGGACAGAGGGAGGGAAGAAAGGAGAGGAAGATGAAGAAGGAAGGGTGTGGGAGAAAGAGGGAGAGATGGATGGAGATGGAGAACATGAGAGAGAGATTCAAATGATGTTGCTTGTATATGAGGGGGGACTAAACGAAAGCTAGGATAGGCTGTGCTGTGAAGGTACAGTACCACTCATCTCATTTCCTGTCTTACAAGGGCTGAGAGTGGTGTTATACAACTTATTAGCCTCTCAGTCACTACTCGTTACTAAGAGCTAAGGGGTAGAATAAGAGATAACCACGTGTCCTCTCTTTGTGATACAGGTATATTAGCTTGTCTTTTCCAGCATAAATTATGTCTGCCTTCTACATGTAAGTCATCTCGATCATTAAATGTAATACACATTATTTCACAATCCTGCTCTGAAATGTTTGACATCTATCCCTACCTATCTCTGTCTCTTCCTCCATTGCCATCTCTCGTTCCCCTGAATGGAGGGAAAAAACCCAGCCAGTTGGTTAATCGTCTCCCCCTCCGCCTGTGCGCCAAGCTATTTTCTCTGTGTTGCTGTGCAGATGGCCTACATCTTTCTGCCTGGCTGACTCGCCAAGCAGCGTGGACAGGCTGCTCTACTCCGCTTTGCAGGCGCAGCATCGCTGAGCCTCCTGTGTGTGTGTGTGTGTGTGTGTGTGTGTGTGTGTGTGTGTGTGTGTGTGTGTGTGTGTGTGTGTGTGTGTGTGTGTGTGTGTGTGTGTATTAGTTCTCTGTGAATTATTTATCCTCCTTTCCCCTTTTCCACGTACTGTAAACACATCTCATCTACATACCTACATGCCCATCCACATCTTTCCTGGAAAGAGGGACAAGACCCTAACAGCAGATAGAGACAGCAGGGGGGGCTCACCAAGTCATTCTCCAACCTGTGGCTATTCTGTACATATTCATCTATGTCCAGTTCTCTGGATAATGAATGACCTTGCAGGGGCCTGTCTGTTTGCCCCGGCGTCTCTTTTTGATCCAAATTGATTTTGTTGTACGGCTCCGGCTTTCTGAGACGACCCTCCACTTCCTCCTCCTAGGCAGATCTGATGTTCTGTCTCTCTAACTCAGTATGTGTTATTGGAGATAAGAGGTTTTCCCCTCCAAGGCAGATTTGATATATCTGTCTTCTCTAGCATGCTGCAGGTACAGACAATGACATACACTGATGATAAAGGCAACTCTGCTTTTCACACACAATAGACACATCTCTCTCATCAGTTATTCTGTAAGACTCATTGACTTATTAGCCTTCATCGTTAAAAGGTGGTAAATGCCAGTCGTTTGAGGCCAGCGTTCTCTCTTTCTCTTTCCTCCCCCTGCAGTCGAGGGCCTACGGTAGACATTCCTCCATACCCTATAACAACAAGCAGTTTGATTATTATCTGTCGCCATTAGATGTGTCTGTCGCCCATCCCCACCCCCAGACAGACAGACATACAGGCAAACTGAATGGCAAGGCTCTGATCTAAATTAGCTCTGCTGTTTCCGAGGCTAATGACCTGACAAACTCGGTCAAACCAATGGTACCCAGTCACCACATGTTGTGTGGGCGTTCGTTCATTATCCCTGGTACGTATTGATTCAATAGAACGGCGGTGGTTCCCAAACAGTTAGGGGTAGGCGGGTTGTAATAGTAGAATGAACCAGGTGCAATTTTGAAATTGGGTATTGCATCATCAGTTCCTCTTGTCATGTTAGTCAGCTGCAGACCTTAGAGAGCTATTTATAACTTGTCAGAAATCAGATCAACTAACCCATGTCAGTTAACGTTTTTATTGAGTTTTTTTAGCACAGATTTTATTTGTATAAAAAAAGAAAAAAAAAGAAATGTGATATCCAATTGGTAGTTACAGTCTTGTCCCATCGCTGCAAGTCCCGTACGGACTCGGGAGAGAGCCGTTTGTCCTCAGAAACCAAGCCTCACTTCTTCTTGACACTCTGCTCACATAACACTGCGATGCAGCCTATAGATTTTGTTATATTTTGTCACTCAAATATCACGAATACACATTAGACATGGCAAAATGTATAGAATTGCAAGAAAATTTGATATAAAACTGCAACATTTTCTTTGCACCTCATGACAAAATGTATAGAATTGCAAGAAAATTTGATTTAAAACTGCAACATTTTCTTTGCACCTCATGACAAAATGTGTAGAATTGCAGGAAATAAGCTTTAAACCTGCACGTGTTATGGAATGAACAGTGCTTGTGCCAATAGACAGGGCGCGGGATGTTCCCCAACGCTGGAAGGAGGGCCGAGTGGAAAGGTTTGGGAACCCCTGCAATAGAGGACTGTTGGTTAAGTATCTGTTGCCATTATTCACTACTAAAGGAGTGAATGTGTTAGTTGAATTGGTTAGATTCCTAGAATTGTGCTCTGTCACATTTCAATTAGTTCCCTTCTTCTCTCTCTGAGCTCTTTGAAATGACCATGGATGTGAATGATTGGTATTCCACAGGCCTGGCACCAGGGGATTCAGTGGGCTTATGACCAGCTTAGCCTCTAGTCCTCTGCATGATTGGCAGCTAATGTTTCCTTTTTCATTGGTGATGGTGATGGATGGAGGGTTGGGTGGTAGGTACCAGGCACCCTTGACATTTGCCTTTCATGAGATGTCACCCTGCATTACATGTGTGTCTTAGTCATGTGATGCTCCACCCAGACAGGCACTGAGACGTCACTAGCAGCATGGTCGTGGTGCTGTCTAATATTTTGAGCCTCATCTTGGTTCTTCGTCTTCTGTATTGTCTCACTATGGACCTGTAGCTACAAGACAGAACCCCCTCACTGTGATCCACTTCCTGATATCCCAAGCACTTCTGTTTCCTGTCTCGGAAATGCCCAGTCATGTTCTTCGCTCACTCTTCATTTTAGCTGTAGACTCTGTACCATCTAAAAAACTGCACCGTGCACCGGACTGTGATATCCACATCCCCCATGAAAGAAAAAATTGAACAAATTAAATTTATATTTGTTTTATAAATGACCACATGCTGTAGAAATGAAACCCTCCCTGCGGTCCATCCCAGTCATGTGACTTGACCTAGTTCTTTCCCTCCCTTTTCCTCTCTCTGCACTCTCCCTTTCCCTCTATTTCTCTCCCTTTCCCCATCCCTCTGTCTCTCTCTCTAGCTCCCGACTGTTAAATATATAATACATAACTGTTTTTATCCATGTCTGTATAAATTGTATATGTAATTAGTACGTCCTTATTTAATTCCGAATGTGTATTCTTGTTATTATCCCTTCTCATTGTGAAGCTCTATTCTATTGACACCCTCTAGTTTCTCTGTTCTGTTCAACCCAAGGACTTCATGTGAATGGACTGTTTTCATAGATTGTGTCAGAGCGTGTAAGGTGTAGTATTCACTGTGTGGATGCACTCTTTGGCTCAGTGGGATGTGGGTAATTCAACAGTAACAGAATGATGCTGAGACTCAGTGGGATGTGGGTAATTCAACAGTAACAGAATGATGCTGAGACTCAGTGGGATGTGGGTAATTCAACAGTAACAGAATGATGCTGAGACTCAGTGGGATGTGGGTAATTCAACAGTAACAGAATGATGCTGAGACTCAGATTTTTCACTTTAAAATGTACAGTATGTCACACAAAAGAAGTGATTGCAAAGTTGCAAACAAACCATAAAATGTCATGCACAAGCACCACTTTTAACAATAATAATTAAAGAAAAACATTTTACTTGAAGAACAGTGCAGATGCAAAGTTTGGTAACAGAATGACAGTTGGTTCTGTTTGTGCCGTCATTCTGTTACCAAACTTTGCATCTGCACGATTCATTTCGTTACACTCGCATTAACATCTGCTAACCATGTGTATGTGACAAATAAAATGTTATTTTACTTGATTTGATTCATATGTGCCAAATAAATTATCTCCAGCTCAGCTATTGATTTATTTTGCTAACTTGCTAGCTAAGTGGCTAGCTTGCAAGATCAAGCTTCTCGGTTACATCAGAGACAACCAATACCCTCCTGGATACCCTCTTGGGCTCCCGGGTGGCGCAGTGGTCTATGGCACTGCATCTCAGTGCAAGAGGCATCACTACAGTCCCTGGTTCCAATTCAGGCTGTATCACATCCAGCTGTGATTAGGAGTCCCATAGGGCGGCGCACAATTGGCCCAGCGTCATCCAGGTTTGGCCGGGATAGGCCGTCATTGTAAATAAGAATTTGGTCTTAACTGACTTGCCTAGTTAAATAAAGGTTAAAAAAAATAAAAAATAAATAAATAAAAAAATAAAAAATATATATATATATATATTTATTTTAAAATTATTATTATTATTTTTTTTTTTTCCTTTATTTAACTAGGCAAGTCATATGAGTCATATATGAAAAAAATTAGGTCCCTGTTACCTAAATTTGTTTTGTGCCTGAAATGTTTTAAATAATATGAATATATATCTTAGTTTAAAAAAAAGAAATAGCGCACCTTGTGTGCACTGCCAGTAATACTGTATACCCCGGTATGGTACAGGAACGGTATGAAGGTATGAACATATAGATACCGCCAACCCTACCTTGTGTGCACTGCCAGTAATACTGTATACCCCGGTATGGTACAGGAACGGTATGAAGGTATGAACATATAGATACCGCCAACCCTACCTTGTGTGCACTGCCAGTAATACTGTATACCCCGGTATGGTACAGGAACGGTATGAAGGTATGAACATATAGATACCGCCAACCCTACCTTGTGTGCACTGCCAGTAATACTGTATACCCCGGTATGGTACAGGAACGGTATGAAGGTATGAACATATAGATACCGCCAACCCTACCTTGTGTGCACTGCCAGTAATACTGTATACCCCGGTATGGTACAGGAACGGTATGAAGGTATGAACATATAGATACCGCCAACCCTACCTTGTGTGCACTGCCAGTAATACTGTATACCCCGGTATGGTACAGGAACGGTATGAAGGTATGAACATATAGATACCGCCAACCCTACCTTGTGTGCACTGCCAGTAATACTGTATACCCCGGTATGGTACAGGAACGGTATGAAGGTATGAACATATAGATACCGCCAACCCTACCTTGTGTGCACTGCCAGTAATACTGTATACCCCGGTATGGTACAGGAACGGTATGAAGGTATGAACATATAGATACCGCCAACCCTACCTTGTGTGCACTGCCAGTAATACTGTATACCCCGGTATGGTACAGGAACGGTATGAAGGTATGAACATATAGATACCGCCAACCCTACCTTGTGTGCACTGCCAGTAATACTGTATACCCCGGTATGGTACAGGAACGGTATGAAGGTATGAACATATAGATACCGCCAACCCTACCTTGTGTGCACTGCCAGTAATACTGTATACCCCGGTATGGTACAGGAACGGTATGAAGGTATGAACATATAGATACCGCCAACCCTACCTTGTGTGCACTGCCAGTAATACTGTATACCCCGGTATGGTACAGGAACGGTATGAAGGTATGAACATATAGATACCGCCAACCCTACCTTGTGTGCACTGCCAGTAATACTGTATACCCCGGTATGGTACAGGAACGGTATGAAGGTATGAACATATAGATACCGCCAACCCTACCTTGTGTGCATATTTTTCTCCCTCTAGCTTTACACAAGCATGGTACACACTGCTTGAAAGCTTGTTTTCTCTGTGTGAACGACGACCATTCCGTTCCGCAGCACACTCCTCTGGGTGTGAACGTTTCTAAACCAAGCCTTCAATTGATTTCTTCTTTTTTTTCTTGTCGTCTTCTCAACATTGTGTGCTTTATTGTGGGAATAACAAGCTGTTTTCTGTGGGCACTCTGGCACAGCCCTTGGTCACCGCATGTCATGCCGCGTGTTTACACTCAAGACCGTGATGTGGCCCAGTTTACATAATCTCAGCACCAGGAAGTTGTGAAAGAGAGAAGTGGGTGAGGGGCTGTGGGGTGGAGATGGGTCCTGGGAGAGGAAAAGGGACACCGGAAAGGGCCGGAATACCAGGAGCAGGAATGGCGTGGATTTCCCAGAAATGACCACCGCTGCTAGCTCAGGAGAGAATAATAGAGATAGCTTACGGGCTGATTGTGTGTGTGTGTTATAGTCTGTGGCTTGTGGACTCAAGCGTTGATACTAGGGTGTGTTTGCTCACCTTTTTGTCCAGCCTCCATTCCATGTAAACAGTCGTCACGCTTTGTGCCTCACGTTTGAAATATTCTTTCTCATTCTGATGTACCCTTGACTTTGTTTGTTTTTTTGAGTGTATTTGTGTGCCTCTGAGTGCAAACGTGTGTTATATGTGTGTCTGAAGGGCAGAAGAATTAAAGGGCAGTCAAAGAATTGTCTCTGCAAGTCGACCTGCATCGCACTGTCCTTGTAAAGAGAGATAGATGTTAGCCGTCAGTAAACCCACACACATTCCCTCTGCTGGGTGTTTCCCTGAGACATGCAGGCCTCTTTGGCACAGTCTCAAGGGAGAGGTCCTGTCAGCCCTTTGGAATGCGTGGCATGTAGCCATTCCTGAAGAGCGCTCCGGGATCAGGCAGGGGTCCAGGGGAAGGGATGGAAGGGGAAAGACCTGAGGGACTGTAACACCTCCCAATCCTACTGCATACTAGGTGGTGGGATACACTTCAAACAGAAATATCCTCTCCTCTTCTCCTCTCCTCTCAATACTCACAGTATCAGGATAAATCAGGAAATAGAATGCCCCTTTCATGTCAGTTGAGGCTATGCATGATCTAGCCATTTATGACCCACTGACCAGTAGATGAGGAGGGATCAGATGAAACCTGAGTAGGAAACTGTAAAGTCTCCTAGAACTGGAACTCATCCATGAGCTCCCTGACTTTCCTTCCCCCAGACAGCTAAGCGCTTAACATTTGAAGCGTTCTCAGTGGGATATAGGAAGCTGCCGGGTCAAAGTCTCGACCAACAAAGACTGTAATAGTAAGGATTTAAGACAGACCAATGTTGACACAAAGAAACAAGGCCCTGAAGTCAACAGACTGGTCTTTACAGAGGTATGGATACGTCAGTTTCAGTCAGAGACTCAATCTCACTTCTCTGATTAACTCTCTCCATCTATACTCTGTTTTACGGAATCATGGTTCTCTCCGAATATATTGTCCCCATCTATTCAACCAGAGGAGGTCTTGTCCATCGTGCAGACAGGAAGAAAGAACTCTCCGGGAAAAAGAAAGGCAGAGGGGTTTGTCTCATGATTAACAACTCATGGTGTGATAGTGGTAACATACATGAACTCAAGTCCTTTTGTTCTTCGATCTGGAATACCTCACCATTAAATGCTGACCGCATTGCCTCCCTAGATAATTTTCTTCGGTCATCGTCACTGCCGTGTATATCCCCCCACCCCCAAACCGACTCCACAACGGCTCTCAAGGAACTAAACTGGACTATGTGCAAACTAGAAACCGCATATCCTGAGGCTGCATTTATTGTAGCTGGGAAATTCTATTAACACATCTCCTGTGATACACTCACAACACAGAGCCTGAATCATTGCTACTCTCCCTTTATCAGGAAGAGGAATCATTACCACTCTCCCTTTATCAGGAAGAGGAATAATTACCACTCTCCCTTTATCAGGAAGAGGAATCATTACCACTATCCCTTTATCAGGAAGAGGAATCATTACCACTCTCCCTTTATCAGGAAGAGGAATCATTACCACTCTCCCTTTATCAGGAAGAGGAATCATTACCACTCTCCCTTTATCAGGAAGAGGAATCATTACCACTCTCCCTTTATCAGGAAGAGGAATCATTACCACTCTCCCTTTATCAGGAAGAGGAATCATTACCACTCTCCCTTTATCAGGAAGAGGAATCACTACCACTCTCCCTTTATCAGGAAGAGGAATCATTACCACTCTCCCTTTATCAGGAAGAGGAATCATTACCATTCTCCCTTTATCAGGAAGAGGAATCATTACTACTCTCCCTTTATCAGGAAGAGGAATCATTACCATTCTCCCTTTATCAGGAAGAGGAATCATTACTACTCTCCCTTTATCAGGAAGAGGAATCATTACCACTCTCCCTTTATCAGGAAGAGGAATCATTACCACTCTCCCTTTATCAGGAAGAGGAATCATTACCACTCTCCCTTTATCAGGAAGAGGAATCATTACCACTCTCCCTTTATCAGGAAAAGGAATCATCAATGTTGTTCCCACTGTGATGATTAGGACTTATACAAACCAAACACTGTGGATGGATGGCAGCATTCAAAACTGAAAGTGCAAATCAACCGCATTTAACCATGGCAAGGTGACTGGGAACATGGCTCAGACACGAGACATACTGTGTGTGGCACGACTCCAGACAATCACGGATTATAAAGGGAAAGCCAGCCACCACGTGGACACCGACACCTCGTTCCCAGATGAGCTAAACACCTTCCCTGCCCTCTCAGAGGAAAAAACATCAAGCTGCCGACGTGGGCCAACCAACGATCACGTTCTCCGTGGCCGACATGAGTAAGTCATTTAAGCATGTTAATAACCCTCTCATGGCTGCCGGCCCAGACGGCATCCCCAGCCACGTCCTCAGAGCATGCGCAGACCAGCTGGCTGGTGTGTTTACGGATATATTCAATCAATCCTTATCCCAGTCTGCTGTTCCCACATGCTTCAAGATGTTCACCATTGTTCCTGTACCCAAGAAAGCAAAGGTAAGTAGGTGACTATCGTTCCATAGCACTCCCTTCTGTCATCAGTGCTTTGAGAGGCTAGCTAAGGACCATATCACCTCCACCTTACCCAACATCCTAGACCCACTACAATTCACATACCACCCCAACAGATCCATGGACGTCACAATCGCCATTGCACTGCACACTGCCCTATCCCATCTGGACAAGAGAAATACCTTTGTAAGAATGCTGTTCATCAACTACAGCTCGGCCTACAACCCCTCCCTGTGCAACTGGGTCCTGGACTTCCTGACGGGCCGAGTTTGCTGACGACACAACAGTGGTTGGCCTGATTACCAACAACGATGAAACAGCCTACAGGGAGGTGGTAAGAGCCCTGTTGGTTTGGTGCCAGTAAATAACCTCTCCCTCAACGTCAACAAAACAAAGGAGCTGATCGTGGACTACAGGAGACAGAAGAGCACGCCCCCATCCACATCGACAGGTCAAACATGGAGAGGGTCAAAAGGTCCTCAGCGTGCACATCACTGACAACCTGAACTGATCTCTTCACACAGACAGCCTGGTGAAGAAGGCGCAACAGCGAAATTCATCTTGGCCCCTAAGACCCTCACAAACTTCTACAAATGCACAATTGAGAGCATCCTGTCGGGCTGTATCACCACCCAGTAGGGCAATTGCACCGTCCGCAACCGCAGGGCTCTACAGGGGGTGGTGTAGTCTGCCCAATGCATCACCGGGGGCACACTGCCTGCCCTCCAGGACATCTACTGCACTCTGTGTCACAGGAAGGCCAAGAAAATCATCAAGGACCACAGCCACCCGAACCACGGCCTGTTCACCCCGCTACCATCTAGAAGGTAGAGGCCAGTACAGGTGCATCAAAGCTGGGACAGAGAGACTGAGAAACAGCTTCTATCTCCAGGCCATCAGACAGTCACCAATAGCCGGCATCCGCCCAGTACCCTGCCCTAAACCTAAGTCACTGTTACTAGCCAGCTACCACTAGGTACTCTACCCTGTACCTTAGAGACTGCTGCCCTATGTACATACAGTCATTGAACACTGTTCACTTTAATAATGTGTACATACTGTTTTACCCACTTTATATGTATATACTGTATTCTAGTCATGGCTCATCCTATATACCTATCATTTTTTCTGTATTATGTTTGGGGTATCTTAATTGTTAGGTATTACTGCACTGTTGGAGCTAGAAACACTTGTATTTTGCTGCACCTACGATAGCATCTGAAATCTGTGTACGTGTAACATATACACTGGGAGTCAGAAAGCAGGTGCAGAAGGTGAGTTTAATACTGAACAGACACAAAAGAACAAACATGGGAAGCGTACTGAACGTGAGAGAAAACAACCCAGGACTGATGATAACTGAGGGCTAAATTGAGGGGGGCTGATCAGTGTATTGATAAGGCCCAGGTGTGCGTAATGATGGGTTGCCAGGACCGGTGGTTAGTAAATTGGCGAGCGCCAGTTGGAGCGCCGGAGCGTTGGAGCGCCGGAGCGTTGGAGCGTTGGAGCGCCGGAGCGTTGGAGCGGCGGAGCTTTGGAGCGCAGGAGCGTTGGAGCGTTGGAGCGCCGGAGCGTTGGAGCGTTGGAGCGCCGGAGCGTTGGAGCGTTGGAGCGCCGGAGCGTTGGAGCGTTGGAGCGCCGGAACGTTGGAGCGGCGGAGCTTTGGAGCGCAGGAGCGTTGGAGCGTTGGAGCGCCGGAGCGTTGGAGCGCCAGAGCGTTGGAGTGCCGGAACGTCGGAGCGTTGGAGCGTTGGAGCGCCGGAACGTTGGAGCGGCGGAGCTTTGGAGCGCAGGAGCGTTGGAGCGTTGGAGCGCCGGAGCGTTGGAGCGCCAGAGCGTTGGAGCGCCAGAACGTTGGAGCGCCGGAGCGTTGAAGCGCCAGAGCGTTGGAGTGCCGGAACGTCGGAGCGTTGGAGCGCCGGAGCGTTGGAGCGCTGGAGCGTTGGAGCGACGGAGCGTTGGAGCGACGGAGCGTTGGAGCGCCAGAACGTTGGAGCGCCAGAGCGTTGGAGCGCCAGAACGTTGGAGTACCGGAACGTTGGAGCGTTGGAGCGCTGGAGCGTTGGAGCGCTGGAGCGTTGGAGCGACGGAGTGTTGGAGCGACGGAGTGTTGGAGCGCCGGAGCGTTGGAGCGCTGGAGCGTTGGAGCGCTGGAGCGTTGGAGCGCTGGAGCGTTGGAGCGACGGAGTGTTGGAGCGACGGAGTGTTGGAGCGACGGAGTGTTGGAGCGACGGAGTGTTGGAGCGACGGAGTGTTGGAGCGACGGAGCGTTGGAGCGCTGGAGCGTTGGAGCGACGGAGTGTTGGAGCGACGGAGTGTTGGAGCGACGGAGTGTTGGAGCGACGGAGCGTTGGAGCGCTGGAGCGTTGGAGCGACGGAGTGTTGGAGCGACGGAGCGTTGGAGCGCCAGAGCGTTGGAGCGCCGGAGCATTGGAGCGCCAGAACGTTGGAGCGCCAGAGCGTTGGAGCGGGGGTAGAAGTAGCAGTACGCTACCAATACACTTTGATTTGATTTGATTTATACTGTGGTGTCTGGCTATGAACATAGGAATTAAACCCACTGCAATATGACTGTTCTCCCACATCAGTCAGGCAGCGTATTGTATCTGGACGGCCACAACGCTCATCATAATCACTCATCCTTAGACATATCAATAGAGCCATTTAGATGAAACTGGAAACATAGAAATCTGAAGGGTTCCTCAAGCCGTGAGTTTGGAAAGAGAGAGAATAGAATGAATAGAGCACTCTGTTGTTTCTGTGACTTGGCTTTGCCAAGCAGCTCATACCGAATGTCCACTTTATGGTTCGGCTGTAACTGCTGTCTTCCTGTCCAAGACATCCCAGTCTGGCTCTGGTCTGGCTCTGCGGGCCACTGATTGACTTGAAGCATGGGGGTTGCAAAGCTTTAAGTTGGAACTCGAAGCCCTTGAGGGTTGTTGGATGTGAACAGAGCTCATTTTGTTGTGGGTTCTACTCCATAAAGGCTGCAATTTGTGAGGTAAGGTCCAACCAATGGAAAAATATATTTAATACCCCAATCCATGCACTGCATTTAATGGTGTACTGGGTTATTACTGTACAGTGGATTAATCAAGCTCAAGTGGATCATTAGTATCCGTGTCCTACAGAGAAAAATCACCATATTATTCTTATGATTTTTTACTTTGTTGCTTCCTTTGGTGTCCAGAAACAGAGAACTAGCTGTAGATGTTCTCTGCGCCAGATGTTTTTGTTTCAGTTTTTGGAATGTAAAACCACAGCACTTTACATTAATTTGATTTGCGCAACAAGCGCAACTGTATAGTTTCCCACAGAATTGCAGCTTCTTTCACCATGTATACCGTCAAACCATTTTAACACAAGTAAGACTAAAATAGGGTGTAGGCCTATTTATGCATGTGTTGTCCATTGCTGCACAAATGAGACGTGTAAATGTGCCGGGCGCCGAAGGCTCCAAGAGCACAACAGCAGAATGAAGAGATGGTAATGCCAATAAGTCTTCACGTCATGCATAGTCCCCTCTTTTCTGAAAAACACATTGTTCAGAAGGGGGAGGGCAGGACTTGGGTGGCAGAACCAGTGGTGGAAAGTACTGAAGTAAAATACTTTAAAGTACTACTTAAGTCATTTTTCGGGGTATCTGTACTTTACTTGACTATTTATATTTTTGACAACTTTTACTTTTACTTGACTACATTCGTAAAGAAAATAATGTACTTTTTACTCAATACATTTTATCTGACACCCGAAAGTACTAATTCCATTTTAAATGCTTAGCAAGACAGCAAAATGGTCAAATTCACACACTTATCAAGAGAACATACCTTGTCATCCATACTGCCGCTGATGTGGCGGACTCACTAAACAGAAACGCTTGCTTTGTAAATTATGTCTGAGTGTTGGAGTGTGCCCCTGGCTATCCGTAAAAAAAAAGAAGCAAATGGTACAATCTGATTTGCTTATTATAAGGAATGTTTAATCACTTTATTATGTAAATGTATTTGCAGGGCGAGGTGGTGTGAGGGGTTAATGGAAAACTTCTAGCTCCTTTACAGAACACAGAGAGGAGAGGGGAGGTAGGCTAGTGAGCGAAGGCATGTGGATTCACTTTAAGAGGCTGACAGGAAGCGTGCTCTGGGTCCTTCCTCTAGGGCAGTGGTTCCCAAACTGGGGGGGGGGGGGGTCCCGGTTTTCAACTTACTCTTGAAAGTTGTAATAGTAGAATGCACAAGGTGCAATTTTGAAATTGGGTTGCATCATCAGTTCCTCTTGTCATGTTAGTCAGATGCAGACCTTAGAGAGCTATTTAGTTGTCCAAATCAACTAGCGCATGTCAGCTAATGTTTTTTTATTTAGATTTATTTAGATTTATTAGCCCATAGATATTGACATTTTTTTGTGGGGTGTGAACAGTTTTTGTCATGAACAGTGCTTGTGCCCAAGTTTGGGATCCACTGTTCAAGGACACAGACAGGCAGTGGGCCACAGGTCGCTCAGCTACACTGCTCTGTTCTTAATGCCTTAAAGTACCTCTTCATAACCTCTACTTCTGCTCAGTCTTCTGTTAAATACTTTTTTAGTTCTCTGTTGTTAACCTGCGACGCATCTTTTCTTTCAGAATCTACAATCCTGCCTATGGGATGTAAGCAATACTCTTACTTACCTGAAATGTTAACATATCCACTCACTAGCTAAAAATGTATGAAACCGCATAAACAGAAACATTGTACTCTGTGGGGAGCATCTTTCCTATATTGGCTGAATTTACAACATACATTTTTATTCAGAGCACATCAAACTGTATTTCTATGTGGCGGACTGGCAGGCGGTGTTGTTTGATTGGGTAGAATGGGCCAGTGTGCACTTTGCCAAGAGCTGTTGGCATGGTGGACATTAGTCATGTGAATAGTTACTGTAAAGATCCAGAGAGAGATACTGGATTTTAAATGCTTGCTTGTCTCCGCTCCTGTCAAAGGAGCCTTTTTTCCCTTCACAACTCTTCTATCCCAAATTTGATTATGCCGTTTGCCCAAAGAGCTCGTCGTCTGAATGCCCTTGTTCCCCCATTTCCCTGGAGGAAGGTCTGACGCGCACCAGCAGGCTTTGAACCCCCCCAACCCCCTTCCCTTCTCCTCGTCTCTTCTCTAACCTCGTTACCAAAGTCTCTCTCTTCTCTCCCCCTCCCCCTCCACCCCACTGCCCTTCTGTTCCTCCTTTGGGTTCACCGCTTCACAATGAGTGAGACATATAGCCTTGAATTATCATCAGAAACGATCACATTAGCATCATGTAGACTTAGCTCATACAGCACTGTGTAATGTACTGCTCAGTGCTGTGACAATCTGCCTGTCTATAGACAGAACATCCAGCTGTTAATCAACATTAGCTACACACTTAGATTTCCCTCAGTCATACCAGGCCCCAATGTCAACAATCGCAGTGGGACAGCATCAGTGTTTCATGAATGTTTACAGATGTTCAACTGAAGGACACACAAACCAAGCCGCTGTGCCACTTGTTTCTGCTGTAGAGTGACAGTTCTGCTGAGACCAGGGTCAGAGAGTTGTTGTCCGCTTTTTTCTCTCTGACAATAATATGATAGTTATTGTATTACTGTATACTTTCTTATATACAACACATGTAGTATTTTAATAGTAACCATGGAATTGATATTTTACTATTGAGCATTCTATAGTATAAGTTTGTATTTCAAGGTTGCCTAGACATTTCCTGAACAATAAACCAGAAAACCAAATGCCTGCTTTTCAGTCACTGACAAAGTTGTTTAGGCATTTTGCCAAATTATTTTTCAAGATACATTTTTCTCTTGTGTAGATAGCCATGCTGCATTCATAATTGAAAATCACCTATGCAGGAAAGGTCATCATTGTCAACTCCTCACTACAGTTGCCTTGTGGTTTCAAATGCCACACCGGTGCAACTGCCACTTTCATTACCCTGCGTCGGTGTGAAAGTACAGACTCAATTTGAGAGAGAAAAAGGAACGGCATTCACCTAAAAGAGCCGTTACAGAAAGGTGCTCTTGTTCCTTTCAAAAGCCTCTGAGTTAAGGTCTTGCAAAACACAGTTGCTTAATAAGTCATTCAATAAAACTGTCCAGTTAACATTTTATGGCCAATTCCACAGGCCTCTGCAGCGCTTGGTGTTTTGACTCTTCGGAGACGGAGTCTAAAAATGTGTTTCTTTCACAATTTTCTGTAAGTTTATGTTCTTTCTACCCACACTTAAAAACCTAAGAATAGTTCAGTTGTTCTGTGTTGGGTTAGGTTGGGTCAGCATTATGTCTTCCAGCCAAGGTCTTCATAGGCATCTGTTTCTTCATAAGTCCGGCTGGCTGGCCTGGCCACCCTGGCCCTGCTTTCAGGCAAAACAAAAGCCCTCAGGTGACTCTTGTTAACCATAGAAGTCAGTCTAGTCCGGTTAATTCATCCAAGGCAGTGCAACTGGTGGAGCCAGATCACCCCCAAGCTACTCCAGGACAAGCCCTGTTAGGAACCCTTTGGATTGACCTAGTTAGGTATAGTGGCTTTGTGGGTGCATCCATGATGACTCCTTGGTTTGACATGGAATGCCGTATAAAACTGTTACGGTCCTACTGGGCCTTGTAACTCTATACCCCAGGAGGCACCCCGTGGGGTGAGCTAGCCGACTGGGACCCAGCTCTCTTGACCTACTCCGTGTGACCTGTCCTCTGCTGTGATTGGCTGGTCAGGGACCCCGGTAGTCTCAGTGGGGGGTCCAGCTTGGGGTGGAATTTCAGAGCAGGCTAGTGTTTCCACACCTGTGGGGGGTCCTGTTGTGTGAGGAGGGAGAGGTGGGAGACAGAGAGACACATAAAAGACAACTGCAAGGATGATGTTCTTACAGGGTTTGTGCCTAGAACACCAAAAAATTGCCTTTCTAATGAGCTTCATGTGCACTTCCTCGTCTCCTTCCCACGTCTACTTCATGGTCATGATAGATCTGCACAGCCCTTGTTTTTATTGAGATAAAGAGGAGCTGAAAAGCATGTTTAGTGTGGTTTTCTTCAAAGGAAGAAAAGCTGCAGAGTGAAAAGACAGTTTGCTGATGGAGCAGATATGTCGTCGGGGAAAAGGTTGGATGCTTTCCATGCTGATGATCAGCCTCTGAAGACGAGAGAGACGCTCTCCCTTAGAAAGGACTAATACCCGGTTTCCCGATTGCGATGGAACTAATGCTTATGAGTGTTTTAACAATGCATCTTTCCTGCAACAGCCGAAGATGTAACGTTTTTCCCAAAACACCATGCAGAGAGAAGTCGCTAAGTGCATCGTTTGTGCATTTGTCGCTACGGATAGGATCGAAAGAAAGGCAGCAACTCTCTCAATTCAAATCTTAACGTAGCATTATAATTATTTTACAAAACTGACGACGGATCAGCTCTGTCACGAACCGGCTCAAAGCCCGTAACAAAGGGAGACAACGTGGAGATAAGGAGTAACAAAATATATATTTATTAACTAAAGCAACTAAGGAAAATATACAATGATGTGTGTAATCAGTAATCAGTAGCGTAAGTGAGTTTTGCGTGCATGAATGTGATAATGCAGGGTGTTGAAAGGTGCCAAAGCAAACAAACAAAAGGCCACCAAGAACCACAACACAATCTACAAATGTCTGCATGGAGAGAGTCTCCCCCATGAATGTGGAAGAGGTCTATTTATCCTGGGAGACACCTGGCCCAGGTGTTTCCCATGAAGCTGACGACCCTCCCAACTCCGCCCACCGGCATCCTAATAAGGAAACAAGAACAAAGACAGAATACAGCAGACAGAGTGGGAGGGTCGTCACAGCTCCTAGAGAAATATTACCACCTACGGCTGCAAATATTGAGGCGGTTTATTCTAATGTTTATCGAATAAAAATGCACAAAATCACTGATTTGGCACATCATTGGGCACATTGTAGGCACACATCATGAAATATGTTGAGACAAATTTCAGACAGTAGCCTCAATTTATTGAACACGAAATAGGCCTTGTATTTATATTTTAATGCAGTCATCTCTGTTTTCATTTGAAGCATTTTTTTACCCTACAAATGTTTGTATCAATTGCAAAGACATGGGTAACTTTGTATTTGTAGTCAGCTTTGTTCTGAAGTAATTGGCGGTCAAAAAGAGACGGATAAACTATGTGATTCTGTGTTTAGTAGAGAGATCTTCTTTGTATAAAGTGACGTGTTAGCTGTTCTACAGAGTGGTCTGTGGCAGGCTTTAGATTACAAATGTTTTCAAGTGCAACGTTAACAACGATGGTTTTGGCAAACAGCTCGGAGGTTTAACGATGCTGCCAAGAATCTTCTAACGATGAACTTCGCCTTAAGATGCTTTTGGGAAATCGTGTCCAGGGTAGTGATGAGCATTTGATATCCAGAGACAGGGAGAGTGAGAGCTGACGGGCTCTGTCTGTCTGTCAGTCTGTCTGTCTGTGTGTCTTTGGGCTCTTCTCCTCTTTACAGTGTGTGCTCTGCTTTGATAGCTGATCTGCTTTGATGAAGGTCCAGTCAAGGGAGAGAGTGTCGTGCAGTGCAGCAGAGTAACTGTCAGTCATTTTGCATAATGAGAGACTGCTGCCTTGGATTTTTCCTCGAAGTGAAAAGCAAACACCTGAGGTTCATGGAGTGTAACAGTGATGAACCTCCGCTCTGCTCTAATCACAGAACAGCACAGTGTGCCACACTGCACTGTGCTGGACTGAAGTCGGGCAAGGATGGGGCCTTTCAATTATAGTTCCTTTCACAACCTTTTTGGAAGTGTTTTACATTAGTTTTACATTAGTGTTTCACATGGGTAAAACTCTTCAAGTCCACACTTATATTTATGCGCAACCATATGTCATTAATGAATAAGAACTAGAGAATAAGACAACACAATAGCCTATCTCAAGGGCACATGGGTAAAACACTCAACGTCCACGCACTCCAATGCACAAGTCTCTCTGGTGCAGGAAGGGAAAGAATGGAGGGATGTGGAGGAGGCTCTTTAATTCCAGAGAGGAGGCCGACCATCCGTCTGAAGATGGCTGAAGGGGAATGGCGTTTACGATGGTTGCCCTGGCGATTGATATCCTTGCTGCTAGGTCCTTCCCTGTGTGCACCACTGAGGCCCTATCCTTGAGGACTTGGAGAGCTGCGCTTCTCTCTGTGTGGGAAAGATGCTTTTATTACGTCCCTGATCCATGAAGGGCCCGACGAACTTTGACCTTGGGCTTGATTGCCCTGGTAACGCCAAACAACGACAGTGGCCATTCTTTAAAAGCACTAAATGAGGACTGCAGACCCCCACCCCCACCCCCACCCCAGTGATTTAAAAAAAACTTTGACTGTTGAAAAGCTATATCCCATAAATACAGTAAAAATACTAAATTGAGTTTTTTTAGACACAACTGCAAACTTAAAGGCGTAGGGCAGTCAATGAGTTGGTCTGATGGGAATCTATCATCAGCCTCCTCCCTTGCTTGAGGAACAATAGAGGAGCAATAGAGAATGAAAGACTTACCTGGACCTCCTATTGAGATATGCTTTTTGTTAAGTAAATCAGGTGTTAAATGAGGTGAAAAGGAGTCTGGAGTGCCACTTTAAGTCTCATAAATAGCATAAATGATTTTACTGTAATTCTCCAGTAGGCAACCAGTGGACATGACACATAGAGATGGATATGCGTTGCTAACCCACAGTTTACAAGTGTTTCCTTAGTGTTTGGCGTTTCTATGAGACTGTTGCGAGAACAAAACGTTTTATTTGCGTCCCCACCCTTTATTACGAATGCAAATCTCCATACCTTTGTTTCATTAGCACATTGTCATTATGCCTTTGTCCCATTAAGTGCTCTATCATCATGGCTCTTTTTCATTAGCGTAGTCGTATCTAAAGACTTGCTTTCATTAGCACCGTGTTGCAAAGGCTGTCTTTTCATGATAGCACTCAATGTTTAATGAGAAAACCCCCAGTGTGTTTACACTGTTCCTATCCCTGACCGCCATTAATGATAATGCTGATTGACTGTTTGTGGGGGATGTTTGAGCTTGTCCCCTAAAGATTGGATCCTCACACAGTTATTAAACCCAACGAGATCCCTCTCCTTTTCTCTCCTCCTGTTCTCATCCCTCGCTCCAGTTGGAAATCAAAGAAAAAAGTGAAACATTCCTGTAATCAAGGGTGCACTGCATGAGCCAAGAAGACATGGCGGAGCAGCAGTATGATAGATGCCTTTAATGACAGATCACTAGATGACAGATCACTTGCGTTAGAGCTCTCAACAGGAGGACCTGTACACACAGGCCTCTCTTCTACTGCTACATTTTCATCATTCACTTTGTCTGCTTCAAGAGGAGGAGAAATGAAGCTTCTTTATTAAAACCAATCCAGAAGGGTGGATAGCAGGAAAAACAACCCCCAAATGTTTTTGTAGTCATCAAGGAAAATAAATGCATCAAGTCGATGTGACACTCCCTGAACGTCTGAAATGGCATATTAATATCAGCTCTATGCTGTTTCTCAAAAACAATGAAAGTAATGTGCAGGGTCACATATCAGGTCAATGCAAGAGTTGATTAGGTAGGGTCTTGTCGCCTCTACTTTTGACCTGACGGTGAAAATGACACTGAATGAATTTGTGTTCTGTTTCTATCAGAGGAACATCTCATTTGCTCAATGAAACTACAAGGAACAATGTTCCCCCTCACATATTATCTGATTCTCTTCACACTCCAGTCCTCTGTCTCCCACAGTTCCAGCTTTAGGTAACATTCCCAGCATTTGAATGACATACTGTAGCTTTACTGTGTCCCGTGGGAAGATTATTCCAGTGGATGGCTAGCGGAGTGTTGTTTTTGGCCCCTGTCTACTTGGTTTACACCTGATTTTGGAAAAGTCGAACTTGACTGGGAGCCTTAGCTCATATGCTAACTTGGTAATGTTCAGTGACATGGCTCGGAGCCCTATGGCATGTGTCATTGTCCAACCAGGATTTTGCTGCTGCTGTGCTCTCAGAGGAGACAGGGAAAGTGTGGTGGGGTAGATTTGATGGACCATCTATGTGTGGTTTTAGTTTACTTGCAGAACCATTTTACTGAGCATTAAAATGTATACATTTATACAGATTATGTGTCCCAAACAACCCGTTATGTGTCCCGAACTTCATTTTAACGTGGGCGAAAAAGTTTGTTATACTTCTTGCTAATACCTTTAGAATGTGACAACAGTGAAAGTATCAGACAAACAGGGTGACATATCAACTTCTTCTCCTTTCAAACATGTTTATTCTTCAAAACAAATTCTGCTTCTAAGTGAGCAGTAAGTGAGCAGTCTTCATGTCTGTTTTATTTAAATGAGACTAGAGGTCGACCGATTCTTATTTTTCAATGCCGATACCGTTACCGATTATTGGAGGACCAAAAAAAGAGCAGATACCGATTAATCTGCGATTTTTATATATATATTTGTAATAAATGACAATTACAACAATACTGAATGAACAATGAACACTTATTTTAACTTATAATGCAAAAATATAGTGTTGGAAAAAAAAGTAAAAGTGTAATATGTGCCATGTAAAAAAGCTAACGTTTAAGTTCCTTGCTCAGAACATGAGAACCTATGAAAGCTGGTGGTTCCTTTTAACATGAGTCTTCAATATTCCCAGGTAAGAAGTTTTAGGTTGTAGTTATTATAGGAATTATATGACTATTTCTCTCTATGCCATTTGTATTTCATATACCTTTGACTATTGGATGTTCTTATAGGCACTTTAGTATTGCCAGAGTAATCTCGGGAGTTGATAGGCTTGAAGTCATAAACAGCGCTGTGCATCCCACATTGCTAAGAGCTGCTGTTTAAATGAATGCTTACGAGCCTGCTGCTGCCTACCACCGCTCAGTCAGACAGCTCTATCAAATATCAAATCATAGACTTAATTATAATATAATAAACATACAGAAATACGAGGCTTTGGTCATTAATATGGTCAAATCCGGAAACTCTCATTTCGAAAACAAAACGTTTATTCTTTCAGTGAAATACGGAACCGTTCCATATTTTGTCAAACGGGTGGCATCCATAAGTCTAAATATTGCTGTTACATTGCACAACCTTCAATGTTATGTCATAATTATGTAAAATTCTGGCAAATGGCCTTTCAACAGTTTGCAACGAGCCAGACGGCCCAAACTGCTGCATATATCCTGACTGTGCTTGCACGGAACGCAAGAGAAGTGACACAATTTCCATAGTTAATATTGCCTGTTAACATTAATTTATTTTAACTACATATGCAGGTTTAAAAATATATACTTGTGTATTGATTTTAAGAAAGGCATTGATGTTTATGGTTAGCTACATTATAGCAACAATTGTGCTTTTTTCGCTAATTAGCTTTTGTTAAATCATCAAGTTGAAATAGGCTGTGATTCGATGATAAACACTTGTTATGCAACGCAGAACAAGCTAGTTAACCTAGTAATATCATCAACCATGTGTAGTTAACTAGTGATTATGTGAAGATTGATTGTTTTTTATAAGATAAGTTTAATGCTAGCTAGAAACTTACCTTGGCTCCTTGCAGCCATAAGGTCCTTTTGATGCTACACTCAGCCTGCCACGCAGTCTCTTCGGGAATTGCAATGTAATCGGTCATAATCGGCGTCCAAAAAGGCAGATTACCGATTGTTATGAAAACTTGAAATCGGCCCTAATTAATCGGCCATGCCTCTAATTGAGCCTGTTTAAGAGGATCTCAGCTTGTCTGCGTTTGTTCATACAGGTCTGGGCTTGATGCTCCATATGCATCGCTGGCATTTGGATTATTCTATTATTCTAATCAAATGGCTGAGGAATGTGCTTGACATGCACAGCCCACCCCTCTCCTTAGAACATACACACGCATGCACGCACGCAGTAATGCACACACACACACACACACACACACACACACACACACACACACACACACACACACACACACACACACACATGCATGCAGCAACCCACACACATGCAAGCGCACTCACACACACTACACACACACTCCTGACCAAAGCGTCAACATCCCAGATGGCTTATCATGGGGAACTAATTCAATATCACTGTGCCTGTTTTAAATGTCATTGGATGAGTTCATCTGGAGTGACATGTTTTTCATGGACCAAATAAAGGAGCTATATTGGGCTCGGAACAGAGCAGAACAGAACAGAACAGAGCAGAGCAGAGCAGAGCAGGGGGGGCTTCTCTGACCAACGCTCTTAATATCTGCTGGAAATCTAATGGTCCTCATGAAGAAAATAATAAAGTCAGGATTTGAGGAGCTCTGATGATGCCAATGAGATTCTCATGTACTCCTCCCAGTCGATAATGGCTTGGTAAATCCTCCACTGACTGACTTTTTTCTCTAGAGGCTGCCAAGCCTGCCATGTCAGTCACAGAAATACATGCCTTTTCTGATGCTATTCATTGGGTCAAAGTGGATTTCAAAGGTCAGAAACGGAGCTCTGGTTGATGTACTGACTGTGATGGGGCTTTCAGTTGATATTGGTTGTTTTGACACTGTCAATATACTATCTCTACGGGTTTTCTGTCTCGCCTACCTACTTCTTTTTCTGTTCAACTCATCATGTCATGTGTAGACATATACAGGATGGTGTGGAATGAAATGGGAATGGCCGGACTAGCGGGGGTTCAGAGCATTCAGTCACCCATTGTGCGAGATAATGACTTCCCTATTGAGTCTGACCCTGGTGACCTCGGAGACAGACAGCAAGATGCCCCCACCCCAGACCCTCCAGGCATCCCTGCCATTTGGCATTTTGCCCACACAGATTTCCTAGCCCCAGCTCCATGCCTCTCCACCCCTGCCTAGCCTCCTAACCAGCCTCACGCGGGCGGTTGCTTCTCCTGGTCACCTGACCCTGGGCATGGCCATGAAGCTGACATGGAGCTCTGAGCTATCCTCATCTTCTGGGTTAGAGGGTCACAGAGACACAGTGCTCTAAATGTGAGAGGTTGCTGGGTCTCCATGTGACAGGGGAGATGGATGTGTAACCTGCTGGTGGGAGGGAGGCCGGTCAGAGATGACGGGTACAGCAGAGATCCTTAAAATCTTCCCTCATCCCCTCTCTGTTACCATAAAGGGCAACTTGTAATCTGTATCGACAGGCCTATCCAGGCAGCACCCTTCACCATGTTCAGTACCAGCAACCCTCATCTCAGCTTTCTCTCTGTTAATGTCAAAACAATGTATCGTCATCATCCTGTCTGGCTGTTCTAACAGACTCCCTCTCTCCTTCCCTCTCCCTCCCTCTGCAGGGTTCCTGAAGCCCCAGTGCTCGCTGGTTCCGCCCCCCCAGCGAGGACGCTCGGGGGAGGCCTGCTCCTGTTTCACTGGCATGTGTCACCTCCACCACCCCCGGATATCTACAGGTAACACTCAACGCCATCTCCACATCCCCTCGCCATCTTCCCCGTCATGGCAGACTCCGCACCTGGGAAGACACCTGTATCAAATAAGTATGAGCTAAGATTTGCCAATGGATAGAAATAGTATATAGTTACAGTGTATTATACAGTACATTTTACATACTGTATAAATTGTTTTATTTGGTGAGATAAACATACAATTCCTGGTAGTAGGAGCATTTAGTGTAGCAAATTTGAATGTCTGAACATGCCATGTCAAAGCAGTATATCCACAATGCAAGATGTTGCTTGTTCCGTTCCATAGCTACACACACACACCCACCCTGAGGTGTAGAGCTGTCAGAGCCAGAAATGTTGTTTCCATGCAGGGTTCAGCCAGTCAGTCAGTCAGCCTGATGATTCATGTATTCTTTGCACGTGGAGGCCCGGTGATGGACATGTTAACAGTGGTGCTATGAGACAGGCCTCTGCTCTCATCACCTCCGTTTTCTCTGCTAGGGCAGCCGGGTCAGGTGAGGTCAGCGTAGCAGTGCATTCTGAACCTGACCCTCTGGTATGTGGGGATTGAGGGACTGTACTGTGCTGTTGCTGTGTTGTTGCTGTACGTGTGCCTACCCTGCTGGTGGCTTCATTGGCTGGGAGAGGAAGACTTGTGACTGAGTGCTTGTTGTAACTTAACACCCATGTCATGTGAGGGGAACATGTCTCGGACAAAGGGGACGAGACGACAACACCCAAACAGTGGCACCTTGGATGAATTTACAGGAGAGAAGAGTGGTACATTAGTGTGATTTTGTTCTATGTGGAACTTCACAGACAAAGCCCTGTTTTAGCTTCACAACTTTGAAAGGTTGTTTTGAAAATCGAATTTGTCACATGCGCCGAATACAACTGGTGTAGACTTTACCGTGAAATGCTTGTTTATCAGCCCTTCTCAACAATGCAGAGTTTAAAAAATAGTAAGACAAGAATAATAAATTACACAAGAATGGAGCTATATACAGGAAGTACCAGTACCAGATCAATGTGGAGCTATATACAGGAAGTACTAGTACCAGATCAATGTGGAGCTATATAAAGGAAGTACCAGTACCAGATCAATGTGGAGATATATACAGGAAGTACCAGTACCAGATCAATGTGGAGATATATACAGGAAGTACCAGTACCAGATCAATGTGGAGATATATACAGGAAGTACCAGTACCAGATCAATGTGGAGATATATACAGGAAGTACCAGTACCAGATCAATGTGGAGATATATACAGGAAGTACCAGTACCAGATCAATGTAGAGATTTTTACAGGAAGTATCAGTACCAGATCAATGTGGAGGTATATACAGGACGTACCAGTACCAGATCAATGTGGAGCTATATACAGGAAGTACTAGTACCAGATCAATGTGGAGATATATACAGGAAGTACCAGTACCAGATCAATGTGGAGATATATACAGGAAGTACCAGTACCAGATCAATGTGGAGATATATACAGGAAGTACCAGTACCAGATCAACCAGTACCATAGTTTGTCATGGACAGTGCTTGAACATGCTGAAAGGGGGGCCTGAGTGAAAAGGTTTGGGAACCCCTGACCTAGACCACCTTACTTGCAACTTGCAACTGTCAATGCAGAAAGTACCAGTACCAGATCAATATAGAGATTTATACAGGGAGTACCAGATCAATGTGGAGCTATATACAAAGAGTACCAGTACCAGATCAATGTGGAGCTATATACAGGGAGTACCAGATCAATGTGGAGCTATATACAGGGAGTACCAGTACCAGATCAATGTGGAGCTATATACAGGGAGTACCAGTACCAGATCAATGTGGAGCTATATACAGGGAGTACCAGTACCAGATCAATGTGGAGCTATATACAAAGAGTACCAGTACCAGATCAATATAGAGATTTATACAGGGAGTACCAGATCAATGTGGAGCTATATACAGGGAGTACCAGTACCAGATCAATGTGGAGCTATATACAGGGAGTACCAGTACCAGATCAATGTGGAGCTATATACAGGAAGTACCAGTACCAGACCAATGTGGAGCTATATACAGGGAGTACCAGTACCAGACCAATGTGGAGCTATATACAGGGAGTACCAGTACCAGATCAATGTGGAGCTATATACAGGGAGTACCAGTACCAGATCAATGTGGAGCTATATACAGGGAGTACCAGTACCAGACCAATGTGGAGCTATATACAGGGAGTACCAGTACCAGATCAATGTGGAGCTATATACAGGGAGTACCAGTACCAGACCAATGTGGAGCTATATACAGGGAGTACCAGTACCAGATCAATGTGGAGCTATATACAGGGAGTACCAGTACCAGATCAATGTGGAGCTATATACAGGGAGTACCAGTACCAGACCAATGTGGAGCTATATACAGGAAGTACCAGTACCAGATCAATGTGGAACTATATACAGGAAGTACCAGTACCAGATCAATGTGGAACTATATACAGGAAGTACCAGTACCAGATCAATGTGGAACTATATACAGGAAGTACCAGTACCAAATCAATGTGGAGCTATACACAGAGAGTACCAGTACCAGATCAATGTGGAGCTATATACAGGGAGTACCAGTACCAGATCAATGTGGAGCTATATACAGGGAGTACCAGTACCAGATCAATGTGGAGCTATATACAGGGAGTACCAGTACCAGACCAATGTGGAGCTATATACAGGAAGTACCAGTACCAGATCAATGTGGAGCTATATACAGGGAGTACCAGTACCAGATCAATGTGGAGCTATATACAGGGAGTACCAGTACCAGATCAATGTGGAGCTATATACAGGGAGTACCAGATCAATGTGGAGCTATATTTTTTATTTATTTATTTTACCTTTATTTAACTAGGCAAGTCAGTTAAGAACAAATTCTTATTTACAATGACGGCCTAGGAACAGTGGGTTAACTGCCTGTTCAGGGGCAGAACGACAGATTGTCAGCTCGGGGGTTTGAACTTGCAACCTTCCGGTTACTAGTCCAACGCTCTAACCACTCCCGCCCCGGGAGTACCAGGGAGTACCAGTACCAGATCAATGTGGAGATATATACAGGGAGTACCAGATCAATGTGGAGCTATATACAGGGAGTACCAGTACCAGATCAATGTGGAGATATATACAGGGAGTACCAGATCAATGTGGAGCTATATACAGGGAGTACCAGTACCAGATCAATGTGGAGCTATATACAGGGAGTACCAGTACCAGACCAATGTGGAGCTATATACAGGGAGTACCAGTACCAGACCAATGTGGAGCTATATACAGGGAGTACCAGATCAATGTGGAGCTATATACAGGGAGTACCAGACCAATGTGGAGCTATATACAGGGAGTACCAGTACCAGACCAATGTGGAGCTATATACAGGGCGTACCAGTACCAGATCAATGTGGAGCTATATACAGGGAGTACCAGATCAATGTGGAGCTATATACAGGGAGTACCAGTACCAGACCAATGTGGAGCTATATACAGGGAGTACCAGTACCAGACCAATGTGGAGCTATATACAGGGAGTACCAGTACCATAGTTTGTCATGGACAGTGCTTGAACATGCTGAAAGGGGGGCCTGAGTGAAAAGGTTTGGGAACCCCTGACCTAGACCACCTTACACTTGCAACTGTCAATGCAGAACATGTGAATGAAGGGGGCCGTGTGTATTCAAAGGGTCTGACAATAGAACAATATTGAACAAAAGGGACTGTAGAAAAGCAATAGCCAGGCAGAACAAGAACCCACTACCCTCTCTGTCTCTCTCTCTCCCCCACACATACTTTTTCACGGACACGTCTCAGCACGATCTGTGAGGTGGAGACACAGTTAGTTTGTTCTCCCTCATGGTTGTGTGTTGCAGGGCTGGTGTCATTGATGGGCACATTTTGGACTGTCAGAACCCAGTGATGGTGGGCACGTTTCCTGTGCAATTCAATATTTTTCTAGCACACCAACTCTATAAGTGGTTACTGTTACTGTATAGGACTGTGTCAAAGGTCAATGTTTCTACTTTAACTTTTTCCTTATTTCAAGCCACGACCACATTAAATAGTTATCTTTGCCTGGGTTGATTTAGTAATGTTCCCTCTGAACTGCGCGCTGCCGGGCAGCTCTCCCAGGACTACTGCGTAGAAGAAATATCACAGGAAGAGACAAACGAGATAGAACTTCACTCAACTCTCTCTCTCTCTCTCTCTCTCTCTCTCTCTCTCTCTCTCTCTCTCTCTCTCTCTCTCTCTCTCTCTCTCTCTCTCTCTCTCTCTCTCTCTCTCTCTCTCTCTCTCTCTCTCTCTCTCTCTCTCTCTCTCTCTCTCTCTCTCTCTCTCTCTCTCTCTCTCTCTCTCTCGAGTCTTCCCCGTTAGTTAACACTATCAACGTGTCCATTACTGTGGCAATCGTGATGGAATCAAGTCAATTTTAGCCACTTTCAATGCTGCATACCGAAACAAAACCAATCATGCACGAGATGTTGTAGGAGGAAAGCATCAGAGAAGGATTCTATTGCATTGACACACATGACACAGACCGGTGCGGCATAACCAATCAGAGCTGCAGTAGGCCTATATGCAAATAGACCATTGCCACATATGGATCTGTGCCGTTTACTGTTAACTGGACTGTTTGCAGCATGAGTGGTCGTAAGTAGATGCGCTTGTTTTGAGATCAAAGTGAGAGTTGAACGTAGGCACGTGTGCACATTTTGTTCATATCCTTTGCTAGTTAAAGAGTTATTAGCCCAGTTATAGATCATTTGTAGTCAGCAATGGGGGAGTGGTTGTTTCCTACAAGAGCACAACATGTGTACATTTCTAGACTTGATGAAAAGCCAGAGCTTTTTTTGTCTTAAAGGGGCATTGTTGTATTTTGATACAGGCTTGAATAAGCTAAGTAGCCAATAGGCAGAGGGTAACATCATTTGTCTGATTCTCTGTAATAAGGGTATGGGAATAATAATGCATTTTATTTTGAAAAGTGGTTTCTTGCAGCAAACAACACAACATTTTCAGTCACCTTGTCAGAAGGACCTGCAGGTTTTTTTCAGAAATCCCATGGTATGTAGGCCTACCTTGAATATCACACTGCTACTGTCGGCTGAATGATAGAACAGCTATTTCAATGTTAATAAGTTATGGGATGCATTTTCTCCATTGTTTTTGATGGTTGACCACTTTGGTAGGCCTACGTTATTATGAATTAGGCACAGTAGCCTACTTGGCCACTGTTAAAACTGCAACTTAAAGCAGATACAGCCTCAGCAGACCTAACATTTGCTCAGTTACTAAAATAAATTGACGGAACGTTACTGACAAGTGACGTGACGGGAATGTGCGAGACGGTCAGATTGTGTTTTCTTATCTTTTAAGTGTTTCGCTATTTTGCAAGTTCAGTGGTGTTCCCTGGCCTAGCTGCTCAGAGGAGAGAGAGAGAGAGAGAGAGAGAGAGAGAGAGAGAGAGAGAGAGAGAGAGAGAGAGTGTGAAAGCAGCATTGTGGTTTTAGTCACAGAGAGGATCAGTAGTATGTACAGCCTAGCTAGAGTCGGTCCTTTATACCCAGAGTCATAATCATGGATCTAATTATGGAATGTGTTTCTGTAAATCTCTCATCACCACATCCAGCACACACACCCATCCTAGCCCGTCCGCACATCGGTGGGATTGTCCTCTAATCCTGTCCCTCGGCCTCCCGGCCATAGCCACAATGACAAGCTGCTGTGGAGGACAAGGGGGGCTGAGTGAAGACGTAGCAGAGGATTCTGGGAAGGTTGGTTGGCCTCGCCCGGGGAGTCGACTCCAGCGATGATGTCCTGAACTCCCGGCAGCACAGTGATGTGGCCACGCTCTGGTTTCAGGGGTTTCACATTGTTTTGAGTTTTCAAAAACAAACCCTTACTGGAAAGAGACCGTGAGAAACAGTATTCAGGGCTTTTTTCTTTTCCAGAGATCATTTTAAAAGCAATCATTTTGTTATTTATTTTTAAAGAGACCCCCCAAAAAAGCTGAGAGGAAAAAAAGGGTTTTGGGCAATGTGTTATGTGAAGTGAGAGTACAAGAGAGCTTTAAAACAGGGCTTTTTGAAAGGCCCTCACAATGCAGGCCTTGTGCTGTGATTTGGTCTGTCCTCGCGGAGCTGAGCGGAGGAATGGAAAAGATTATCCGCAGGAATGTCTGGGGTGCCCTCAAACGGAGCGGGCCGTGTGACTAGCCAATGGGAGAGAGCCCTGCCGAGCGGCTGGCTAATTTCTTCCTGATGAACTCAGCCTCCTGATTGCCAGCACTGAACTCACATATGTCCAGTTTTTGGAGAGACCAAATGACAGGACATAGAGAAGGACGAGGACGAGGAAGGAGAAGAGGGGTTGAAGTGTTGGAGTAATGGATTGCTGGCTCCTTTTTTATTTGATTAGAGTGGGTAGTATATGGGTGTGGTTTTGGGATTATGGTGCATTTCAACCAAAACAAAATGATCATTAACTAAGCCCTAAACCTCAACTAAATCTTGTAATAAATAATGTGGAAATTGAGCTTGAGAAGTTGAGGTGACTAAACTGCTTGGAGTAACCCTGGATTGTAAACTGTCATGGTCAAAACATATTGATACAACATTAGCTAAGATGGGGAGAAGTCTGTCCATAATAAAGCGTTGCTCAACCTTCTCAACAGCGCTATCAACAAGGCAGGTCCTACAGGCTCTAGTTGTGTCGCTGGACTATTGTTCAGTCGTGTGGCCACAAGGACAATTGCAATTGGCTCAGATCAGGGCAACACGGCTGGCCCTTGGATGTACACAAAAAGCTAACATGAATAATATGGATGTCAGTCTCTCCTGGCTCAAAGTGGAGGAGAGATTGACTTAATCACTACTTGTATTTGAGCAGTATTGACATATTGAATGCACCAAGCTGTCTGTTTGAACTAGTGGCACACAGCTCAGACACCCATGCATACCCCACAAGAGATGCCACCAGAGGTCTCTTCACAGTCCCGAAGTCCAGAACAGACTATGGGAGATGCACAGTACTACATAGAGCCACGACTACATGGAACTCTATTCCACATCAGGTAACTGATGCAGCAGTAGAATCAGATTGAAAAAACAGGTAAAAATACACCTCATGGAAGAGTGGGGACTGTGAAGCAACACAAACATAGACACAGACACATGCATACAAACACACGATAACATACGCACTATACACACACGTACACATGGATTGTGTATTGTAGATATGTGGTAGTGGTGGAGTAGGGACCTGAGGGCACACACTTAGTGTGTTGTGAAATCTGTGAATGTAATCTTGTAATGTTTTTAAAATTGTATAACTGCCCTAATTTGGCTGGACCCCAGGAAGATTAGCTGCTGCCTTGGCAACAGCTAATGGGGATCCTTAAGGAATATAAAATACATAGAAAAAACACATCTCTCCCTCTCTTTACTGACTCTCACAGTCCACTCTGAGTGGGAGTGGCCTCCAGGTGTGTGCTTAGTCTTTGATTGACCACTCTGATGTCGCTTTGGTTAAACAAGCAATAATTAGGCCTTAAGCCAAGCCCTATTAGCTCTCACCACAGTCTGTAGCTGACCTCATTACCCAGTCTCAGAATTATCCCACTGCCTCGTAAATCCTGCCAATTCATTTGGATCCCATTTACTATTCTGCAGGACTTGGAAAGAAGACATAGAGCTGAGCCAGAGTAAACTGCAAGGAACCACTGAGGAGAACTGAACGCGCACATCTAGCAACCTCCTGACTGTGTGTGCACTGTGTGTGCACTGTGTGTGCACTGTGCGTGTGTCAGAGAGTGTGCGTGTGTGCTTGTGTGTATAAGTGGAGGCTGCTGAGGGGAGGACGGCTCATAATACTGTCTGGAACGGAGCTAATGGCATGGCATCAAACACATGGAAACCATGGAAACCATGTGTATTTGATACCATTCCACGTATTCCACTCCATCCATTACCACAAGCCCGTCCTCCCCAATTAAGGTGCCACCAGCCTCCTGTGGTGTGTGTTATGTGTGTATTGTTTGTGAGAGAGAGGCTCAGCAGAGCTTGAGCAGCGCTGGGCTCAGGCAGTCGGGAGTAAAAACGGTCAAAAGTGATGGGACTCCAGGCAGCATGTGTTTGTAGACCTTGTGGTCACACAGCGGGATCTGCGTGCTGGGGGACGTTCCAGTGGCTCCCAGCGCCTCGTATTTCCCGAGCGGGGTCCCACAGAGGTGAGGGAGGTCGAGGAAAGGGAGCTTGTTAGGCCCAGCATGCTCCATGCTCGTTGCTCTCTAATTGGCTGGCTGGAGTCCGTGCACTCCCTGGCTGCTTCCTGCTGGGTCAGGAGCCAGAGGCGCCAGAGCACCAAGCTGCCGATTACAGGCCCCTGCATACACAACCACCACACAGACACAGTCTATAATAGTCAAATAACAAATGTGTGTCTATCACAGCATTTCTGGATGCTGATCCCACCAGAAAATAAAATAGTCTAACAGTTGTTTGTGTCCAGTAAGAGCAGTTTAATATCTTGGTATGTTCAGTGTGTGGTCTGGGGCCTGTCACCTCTGGGATAAGCTCTGCTAACAGTCTGAGCTAATTGGATGTTTGGATTCATATTGTACTCACTAGATACTGGCTTTAGGCCTAACATATACAGCCACCTCCCTCCACCCTGTTCTGCAATGATTTACAAATTCCATACGTCTGAATCCGTTGGACTTTTTGGGGATGAAAAAGGGATGAAGGGAAATGTCCAAACCGTATAACATCATCATGGCTAGATTTGAATCCCTGTTCTGTAGCTCTATACAGGACGTAAACATGGGAAGATTGAGAACAATGGCAAAGGCCTAAATTCTTGCCTGATTAATTCCATTCTATTGTTCTGAATCGTCAGACTAATTGTGGAGCAATCCGCCAGCTAATTGAAAGCAGCTCAGTTTCAAGAACAATCCATAAATCTCTGCATTGGTCTCATGGGAAACACATAAATCAACTTCTGATGTAAAGATGGGTTTGATTTAAAGCTATGTTGTGAATGGTAAGTTATCTTGGATGTGTACATGTGTGTGATTATATTGGATGTGTACATGTGTGTGATTATCTTGTATGTGTACATGTGTGTGATTATCTTGTATGTGTACATGTGTGTGATTATCTTGGATGTGTACATGTGTGTGATTATCTTGGATGTGTACATGTGTGTGATTATCTTGGATGTGTACATGTGTGTGATTATCTTGGATGTGTACATGTGTGTGATTATCTTGGATGTGTACATGTGTGTGATTATCATATCTCAGAACTGATGGGTGTTGGAGAGGGAGTAGAGGAATGGGGAGACATTGCACCTGCCTTTGACACCTTCCCAAGGAAAGGGAGCCGTGTGCCAGCAGGTTGGACAGGGCTGATGTAGCTAGAACGCCAGGGACCTTCCGCTTGGCACAGAGTGACTGCAGCCATCCATAGTGGGCCAGGAGAAATCACAGCCACTAAGCCTTTAATAACTCTCTGAGCCCATAATCCCTGCAGAGCACCATCACACTGAAATGCTATCTCATTGTTACAGCTCAAACCGTAGGAGGGAGGGAGGGAGGGATAGCCATAGGTTCACACCTCATCATACACCCCAGAGAGGCAGAATGATGTTTTTACTTGAATGATTATCACTGTAAGACTGTTGGGATCAGAATGCCTCGCTAAACTCACATTCAATGCAAGAATCTGAGATCGAATGCGAGTATTAAATCCCAGTGCTGTTCACAGAGATGTTTTGCCACATATTCCAAATCCGTGTGGATTTGACCCCAACCCTGAAGTCAGATGTTCACTGTACCAAGGCTGCATCTGAAAAACAGTCTTTTCTTCTATCTTCCATTAAACATGAATAAGCAAGTTCTCATTCTTGCGGCCCCATGTTGCTTAATGCAGTACAGTATGTTAATCACAGCAGGGGCACTCTGAGTACTCCTCAGAAATATACGGGTAATCTAATAAATGCCATGAATATAAATGAATATGTGCATGTTAACCCAGATATCTGAGCCGTGCTCAGTGCTAGCCGCTCTCCCCCCAGTGGAGTTCGACTAGCTCTCATCATCCCTGATAAAGACATTAAAAGGAAGAGAGGCTATTCTGACTGTCACAGCAGCTCTCTCTGTTGACACTGCACAGTGGTGGACTGCCATCCACCCCCCTTAACTTTAACCAGTGATAAACATGAGGAGGACGAGAGTGACGAGAGAAAAGCATCAGTGTGTGTCTCTCCCACATTTTAGAATTGCCCTCCCGTCAACCTAACCATGCTAGTTTAAGATGTACTATTCAGCCCTGAACAAACATACTGTTGCCGGGAAGAGAATGTGTACCATAGTGCCAGAAAAGGATGATGTACTGGCCAAGAAGAGTTGAGAAGTCAATAAAGGAAAAGGAATCATATTTAGCCTCTATGAAAACAACTGGTTTCTGAGGACAGTGGTTAAAGGGGAAACTAAATATAGTTTAGTTTGTGATATATAGGAATGTCATCTGTTACAGGGTCCTTTTTTGTTCATCCTCATTTGCTCACGACTGGACTGGGATCCAAGCCAGCCATGTCGAATAGCTAACAGTGGAGGGGTCACACATTTTGGACAGGCCTAAAGAAAGAAGCCAATTTAAATGATTTATTTATCGATTTGTATTTTCTTCCCGACCTATGCATGCTTCCCTCTCTGTGCTGGAATTACTGCCGTCGTTCCTAGAGGTGCTTACTTAACTGTTAACAACAACAGCAAACTAATGTGAACTGGGCTGCCCTGTAACTGGACCTCAGAGTGTAGTTCAGAGCATACTGTAGTTCAGAGCATACTGTAGTTCAGAGCATACTGTAGTTCGGAGCATACTGTAGTTCAGAGCATACTGTAGTTCAGAGCATACTGTAGTTCAGAGCATACTGTAGTTCGGAGCATATTGTAGTTCAGAGCATACTGTAGTTCAGAGCATACTGTAGTTCAGAGCATACTGTAGTTCGGCGCATACTGTAGTTCGGAGCATACTGTAGTTCAGAGCATACTGTAGTTCGGAGCATACTGTAGTTCAGAGCATACTGTAGTTCAGAGCATACTGTAGTTCGGCGCATACTGTAGTTCGGAGCATACTGTAGTTCAGAGCATACTGTAGTTCGGCGCATACTGTAGTTCAGAGCATACTGTAGTTCAGAGCATACTGTAGTTCGGCGCATACTGTAGTTCGGAGTCATTTGGGTCCAATATAGATGGAGACTTGCCAGCGATAACTAAATGTTCTGTATCAGAAACCCTTTCCCTTCTCATTCTCTCAGTTTCATAAACACACTGTTGACCGCTATAACTCTTTTCTCTTTGAGAATCAGCCAAATAGGAAACAAGGAGATTGCTTTATTAAGTTGCTGAACTCAGTTCCACTAGTGTGGAAATGTTTATTATTGCCCATTCTTCTGTCAAGCTTTCCACAAGGCTTCCATACTGCAAGCTGGGAATGCATATTCCAGAATGTTTCTGCGGAATGGTTGGTGTGTCCTCTAGATCTGTGCCTGTCTTGTCTGTGTACTGGACTGTGTGTAAGTCAGCGGTGGCTTGGGGAGCTCCTTTAGAGGGGGTCTGGGAGCTTCTTCCTTTTTGTGCCTCTCCCTGTTTTCTGTATGGACAGTCGCTTCTGTCCTCAGCGCTGCTGGGAATGTGAAGGATGACGGGAACCTCGATCATCCAACTCTCAGTCCCTGGAGGGGGAGCAGGGGTGAAGAGCAGGAGGGGAGAAAGGGGGAGGCAGGGCGATCGCTATTTTGATGCTAAAGTGATCGGACTCGCTTGGCATTATAGCTGGCTCTGCGGCAGGGGGAGGTGGGGAGGCAGCTGGAGCGAGCGCTTGATCCGAATGTCACCGAAGCCGATCTCATGAAGTGGGAGGTCAGCACTGGAACACATACCACCCTGGTTGCACCCACCTCAGCACAGCACCACCCCTCGCCTTGCTCTCTCGCCTTCAAGGGTAAGCTGGGGAGCTGGGCTAGAGGGAACGAGGGATGTCACGTCTCTCCCTGCCCAGCAACAGGCCCACTCAAGTGTGCTAATGCAGCCATGTGGGATGGTGAGAGGGACTGGGGGAGAAGTGTTGGTAGCTCCCACGTGCTCCTTCTCTTAGAGGGGGGGGGGGGGGGTTCTGGGGCTGGTAATACAGAAGCTAATGGAAATGTCTTGTTGAGACACAGCGCTGGTCTGGAAACGGCTGCTGGTCTTCTAGGAAGAGAGCAGAGCAGTGTGGCTGGACCCAGGCTGGGGATGTGGCGTTCATTACATTTTGTCAGCCGGTTGTTGTCATGCGGTAATTGACCGTTAATTAACATGAACACATTTAGCATCTCCAGGCCTCCATGCGTACAAGCCACTGATGTGTATCTTTGGAACATTCACATTTAAATAGTATAATAAATCTATTTAATATACACCATCATAATAAATCCGTTATTTATTTTAGTCAGGTTTAAAGAAACAGGATATGAAGAAAATGTATTTCAGGAGAACAGAATATGACTTGGTCTACTGTATGTTATCTGGCTGTGCTCCATGCCATAGGCTGGAGGCTTGTTCATTTAAGTCCCGTGCCATTATTTTATAGTAAGAAGAATATAATTGAACTTAGCTGAATAAAATAATAACCAAACCTTTCCCCATTCCAGAGTGAGTGTGCATATGAAGTGGCTACGTTGAGCGTAAACGTGATCCTTTGAAACAGGACCTATACACTAGATTTAGTTATTTGGTTACGTTAGTTGTGAATGAGACAAACCTCAGAATGACTTAGAAATCAAAACATCTATGGGCTGCATGATGTGACTATAGGCTATTGACGATTTGAGGATGTTGCAAAAGGAAGCTAGCCTCGGGGCGCACACGCTGCTCTCTCATCAAGTGATCATATTCTCACTATTCTCATTTTAATCTTGTCTTTACTCATATGTCAAATGAGTTTCGATTTAGAATGGCCCGTTACCAAATGGGCAGGACCAGGGGCAGGGGAAACAAGACATGTGTATGTACTGGAATAGTGAATGGAGTCAGCTTTTCCACTGGTTTGTTATTTCACTCCACTCACCATCGACTGTTTGAGGAGCATGCAGCCTCTCGCTGTGTGACAGGGGATATTCCACCCAAGCTCAGTATGCATGGGCTCTCCAACCCTGTTCCTGCTACCCAGTACTCAGTATGCCATGGGCTCTCCAACCCTGTTCCTGCTACCCAGTACTCAGTATGCCATGGGCTCTCCAACCCTGTTCCTGTTACCCAGTACTCAGTATGCATGGGCTCTCCAACCCTGTTCCTGCTACCCAGTACTCAGTATGCCATGGGCTCTCCAACCCTGTTCCTGCTACCCAGGACTCAGTATGCCATGGGCTCTCCAACCCTGTTCCTGCTACTCAGTACTCAGTATGCCATGGGCTCTCCAACCCTGTTCCTGCTACCCAGTACTCAGTATGCCATGGGCTCTCCAACCCTGTTCCTGCTACCCAGTACTCAGTATGCCATGGGCTCTCCAACCCTGTTCCTGCTACCCAGTACTCAGTATGCCATGGGCTCTCCAACCCTGTTCCTGCTACCCAGTACTCAGTATGCCATGGGCTCTCCAACCCTGTTCCTGCTACCCAGTACTCAGTATGCCATGGGCTCTCCAACCCTGTTCCTGCTACCCAGTACTCAGTATGCCATGGGCTCTCCAACCCTGTTCCTGCTACCCAGTACTCAGTATGCCATGGGCTCTCCAACCCTGTTCCTGCTACCCAGTACTCAGTATGCCATGGGCTCTCCAACCCTGTTCCTGCTACCCAGTACTCAGTATGCCATGGGCTCTCCAACCCTGTTCCTGCTACCCAGTACTCAGTATGCCATGGGCTCTCCAACCCTGTTCCTGCTACCCAGTACTCAGTATGCATGGGCTCTCCAACCCTGTTCCTGCAGCTATCCACTGCTTCATTTGGGAAACCAGGTTAAATCTGTTCGGGAACATAGTAACATGTTTTCACACTGAAACCTATTCCACTCCACCCCACTCTGTGCACTGGAGACAGGAGAGATGGAAACTCACAGTGGTGAGATATTCTGTAGCTAAAGGTAATGTGTCAGCCTATTAATAATGAACTGAATGAAATGGGGCTCATATATAGACATATGCATGAGCTCTAATATGGGTGTGTTGAATGAATCATCACCTTAGAAAGTGCTGGCCATTTCGTTGTGTAAGTCTTTTAAACATCCACAATAACCATATTTTACATTCAGTTTCAACCAGCTGTTCATCAAAGGGAGGTGACTTTTAAAAGCAGTATACTGTTTTGATGTTAAGTGTCTGATGTGATTTTCAATTGCACTTGCAATGATGTCAGAGTGGTTAGAGGGACAATAGAGCCCTACTGTAGGTACCTGATGGTGACCTGAGGGACCTGATGGTCATTAGCGAGTTGGGTACGACCAACGCATGTCCAAAGTGAATAAAATGAGATGACTGTGACCCAACGGTCACATGGAATTTTACTGCGTCCATGACTCATGACCGTCGGTAATATGGTCACCGCAACGGCCCTAACCCAGACTTTAGTTCAGACATTTGGGACAGAAACAGGGACAGAGATTCTTAGAATCAGCTCACTGCTGTGACAGTGAGTGACACACTCGTCCACCAGGTCTCTGACAGACCCTCGGGCTCCATCTGAAGTGTCCAGAGCAAGTTCTGTTAGTTCATCTGGGTGACCCAAATCCCCCCATCATCACACCTCCCCACCTCATCCCACCCAGGCCGACTCAGAGCTGGGGAACAGAGGGGACAGTTGGTACTGGCTGAAAGCTGACCTTTAGTGCAACACACGTCAGTCAATACGACTGTGGGTCTGGGCGGGATGGGGGCGAGCAGAGCCCTGTGTGTGTGACAGAGCGAAAACAAACCCCACAGGGGAATCATGTCCACAAGTCCTTTACAGCCACTGACATTGAGTTAATTGACTGACCTGGTCATGTAATGAAGGGAGCATGAATCTTAAAGGGAGAGAGGGAGGGGACAGCGTGGGAGAGAGGGAGGAGACAGCATGGGAGAGAGGGAGGGGATGGTGTGGGAGAGAGGGAGGGGACAGCGTGGGAGAGAGGGAGGAGACAGCGTGGGAGAGAGGGAGGGGACAGCGTGGGAGAGTGGGAGGAGACAGCGTGGGAGAGAGGGAGGGGACGGTGTGGGAGAGAGGGAGGGGACAGCGTGGGAGAGAGGGAGGAGACAGCGTGGGAGAGAGGGAGGGGACAGCGTGGGAGAGAGGGAGGGGACAGTGTGGGAGAGAGGGAGGGGACAGCGTGGGAGAGTGGGAGGAGACAGCGTGGGAGAGACGGAGGGGATGGTGTGGGAGAGAGGGAGGGGACAGCGTGGCAGAGAGGGAGGGGACAGCGTGGGAGAGAGGGAGGAGACAGCGTGGGAGAGAGGGAGGAGACAGCGTGGGAGAGAGGGAGGGGACGGTGTGGGAGAGAGGGAGGGGACAGCGTGGCAGAGAGGGAGGGGACAGCGTGGGAGAGAGGGAGGGGACAGCGTGGGAGAGAGGGAGGAGACAGCGTGGGAGAGAGGGAGGGGATGGTGTGGGAGAGAGGGAGGGGACAGCGTGGGAGAGAGGGAGGAGACAGCGTGAGAGAGGGAGAGGACAGCGTGGGAGAGTGGGAGGAGACAGCGTGGGAGAGAGGGAGGGGACGGTGTGGGAGAGAGGGAGGAGACAGCGTGGGAGCGAGGGAGGAGACAGCGTGGGAGAGAGGGAGGGGACAGCGTGGGAGAGAGGGAGGGGACAGTGTGGGAGAGAGGGAGGGGACAGCGTGGGAGAGTGGGAGGAGACAGCGTGGGAGAGACGGAGGGGATGGTGTGGGAGAGAGGGAGGGGACAGCGTGGCAGAGAGGGAGGGGACAGCGTGGGAGAGAGGGAGGAGACAGCGTGGGAGAGAGGGAGGAGACAGCGTGGGAGAGAGGGAGGGGACGGTGTGGGAGAGAGGGAGGGGACAGCATGGCAGAGAGGGAGAGAGGGAGGGGACAGCGTGGGAGAGAGGGAGGGGACGGTGTGGGAGAGAAGGAGGGGACAGCGTGGCAGAGAGGGAGGGGACAGCGTGGGAGAGAGGGAGGGGACAGCGTGGGAGAGAGGGAGGGGACAGCGTGGGAGAGAGGGAGGGGACAGTGTGGGAGAGAGGGAGGGGACAGTGTGGGAGAGAGGGAGGGGACAGTGTGGGAGGGAGGGAGGGGACGGCGTGGGAGAGAGGGAGGTGACAGCGTGGGAGAGAGGGAGGTGACAGCGTGGGAGAGAGGGAGGGGACAGAGTGGAAGAGAGGGAGGGGACGGCGAGGGAAAGAGGGAGGGGACAGCGTGGGAGAGAGGGAGGGGACAACGTGGGAGAGAGGGAGGGGACAGCGTGGGAGAGAGGGAGGGGATGGCGTGGGAGAGAGGGAAGGGACGGCGTGGGAGAGAGGGACGGGACAGCTATGGAGGGAGGGGACGGCGTGGGAGAGACGGGGGGGAAGGCGTGGGAGAGAGGGAGGGGACGGCGTGGGAGAGAGGGAGGGGACAGCGTGGGAGAAAGGGAGGGGACGGCGTGGGAGAGAGGGAGGGGACGGCGTGGCAGAGAGGGAGGGGACGGCGTGGGAGAGAGGGACCGGATGGCGTGGGAGAGAGGGAAGAGCGGCGTGGGAGAGAGGGAGGGGATGGTGTGGGAGAGAGGGAGGGGCGGCGTGGGAGAGAGGGAGGGGACAGCGTGGGAGAGAGGGAGGGGACAGTGTGGGAGAGAGGGAGGGGACAGTGTGGGAGGGAGGGAGGGGAGGGTGTGGGAGAGAGGGAGGTGACAGCGTGCGAGAGAGGGCGGTGACAGCGTGGGAGAGAGGGAGGGGACAGAGTGGAAGAGAGGGAGGGGACGGCGAGGGAGAGAGGGAGGGGACAGCGTGGGAGAGAGGGAGGGGACAACGTGGGAGAGAGGGAGGGGACAGCGTGGGAGAGAGGGAGGGGACGGCGTGGGAGAGAGGGAGGGGACGGCGAGGGAGAGAGGGACGGGACAGCAAGGGAGGGAGGGGACGGCGTGGGAGAGACAGAGGGGACGGCGTGGGAGAGAGGGAGGGGACGGCGTGGGACAGAGGCAGGGGACGGCGTGGTAGAAAGGGCCGGGATGGCGTGGGAGAGAGGGAGGGGACGGCGTGGGGGAGAGGGACCGGATGGCGTGGGAGAGAGGGAAGAGCGGCGTGGGAGAGAGGGAGGGGAAGGCGTGGGAGAGAGGGAGGGGACAGAGTGGAAGAGAGGGAGGGGACGGCGAGGGAAAGAGGGAGGGGACAGCGTGGGAGAGAGGGAGGGGACAACGTGGGAGAGAGGGAGGGGACAGCGTGGGAGAGAGGGAGGGGATGGCGTGGGAGAGAGGGAAGGGACGGCGTGGGAGAGAGGGACGGGACAGCTATGGAGGGAGGGGACGGCGTGGGAGAGACGGGGGGGAAGGCGTGGGAGAGAGGGAGGGGACGGCGTGGGAGAGAGGGAGGGGACAGCGTGGGAGAAAGGGAGGGGACGGCGTGGGAGAGAGGGAGGGGACGGCGTGGCAGAGAGGGAGGGGACGGCGTGGGAGAGAGGGACCGGATGGCGTGGGAGAGAGGGAAGAGCGGCGTGGGAGAGAGGGAGGGGATGGTGTGGGAGAGAGGGAGGGGCGGCGTGGGAGAGAGGGAGGGGACAGCGTGGGAGAGAGGGAGGGGACAGTGTGGGAGAGAGGGAGGGGACAGTGTGGGAGGGAGGGAGGGGAGGGTGTGGGAGAGAGGGAGGTGACAGCGTGCGAGAGAGGGCGGTGACAGCGTGGGAGAGAGGGAGGGGACAGAGTGGAAGAGAGGGAGGGGACGGCGAGGGAGAGAGGGAGGGGACAGCGTGGGAGAGAGGGAGGGGACAACGTGGGAGAGAGGGAGGGGACAGCGTGGGAGAGAGGGAGGGGACGGCGTGGGAGAGAGGGAGGGGACGGCGAGGGAGAGAGGGACGGGACAGCAAGGGAGGGAGGGGACGGCGTGGGAGAGACAGAGGGGACGGCGTGGGAGAGAGGGAGGGGACGGCGTGGGACAGAGGCAGGGGACGGCGTGGTAGAAAGGGCCGGGATGGCGTGGGAGAGAGGGAGGGGACGGCGTGGGGGAGAGGGACCGGATGGCGTGGGAGAGAGGGAAGAGCGGCGTGGGAGAGAGGGAGGGGAAGGCGTGGGAGAGAGGGAGGGACGGCGTGGGAGAGAGGGAGGGGATGGCGTGGGAGAAAGGGAAGGGCGGCGTGGGAGAGAGGGAGGGGACGGCGTGGGAGAGAGGGAGGGGACAGTGTGGGAAGCAAGGGACAGTGTGGGAGAGAGGGAGGGGAGGGTGTGGGAGAGAGGGAGGTGACAGCGTGGGAGAGAGGGAGGTGACAGCATGGGAGAGAGGGAGGTGACAGCGTGGGAGAGAGGGAGGGGACAGAGTGGGAGAGAGGGAGGGGACGGCGAGGGAGAGAGGGAGGGGACGGCGAGGGAGAGAGGGAGGGGACAGCGTGGGAGAGAGGGAGGGGACAGAGTGGGAGAGAGGGAGGGGACAGCGAGGGAGAGAGGGAGGGGACAGCGTGGGAGAGAGGGAGGGGACAGTGTGGGAGAGAGGGAGGGGACAGCGTGGGAGAGAGGGAGGGGACAGCGTGGGAGAGAGGGGGGGGACGGCGAGGGAGAGAGGGAGGGGACAGCGTGGGAGAGAGGGAGGGGACAGCGTGGGAGAGAGGGAGGGGACGGCGAGGGAGAGAGGGAGGGGACAGCGTGGGAGAGAGGGAGGGGACAGAGTGGGAGAGAGGGAGGGGACGGCGAGGGAGAGAGGGAGGGGACAGCGTGGGAGAGAGGGAGGGGACAGTGTGGGAGAGAGGGAGGGGACAGCGTGGGAGAGAGGGAGGGGACAGCGTGGGAGAGAGGGGGGGGCGGCGAGGGAGAGAGGGAGGGGACAGCAAGGGAGGGAGGGGACGGCGTGGGAGAGACGGAGGGGACGGCGTGGGAGAGAGGGTGGTGACGGCGTGGGAGAGACAGAGGGGACGGCGTGGGAGAGAGGGAAGGGCGGCGTGGGAGAGAGGGAGGGGGCGGCGTGGGAGAGAGGGAGGGGATGGCGTGGGATAGAGGGAGGGGATGGCGTGGGAGAGAGGGAGGGGACGGCGTGGGAGAGAGGGAGGGGATGGCGTGGGAGAGGGAGGGGACGGCGTGGGAGAGAGGGAGGGGCCGGCGTGGGAGAGAGGGAGGGGATGGCGTGGGAGAAAGGGAAGGGCGGCGTGGGAGAGAGGGAGGGGCCGGCGTGGGAGAGAGGGAGGGGATGGCGTGGGAGAGGGAGGGGACGGCGTGGGAGAGATGGAGGGGACGGCGTAGGAGAGAGGGAGGGGACGGCGTGGGAGAGAGGGAGGGGATGGCGTGGGAGAGGGAGGGGACGGCGTGGGAGAGAGGGAGGGGCCGGCGTGGGAGAGAGGGAGGGGATGGCGTGGGAGAAAGGGAAGGGCGGCGTGGGAGAGAGGGAGGGGACGGCGTGGGAGAGAGGGAGGGGATGGCGTGGGAGAGGGAGGGGACGGCGTGGGAGAGAGGGAGGGGATGGCGTGGGAGAGAGGGAGGGGACGGCGTGGGAGAGAGGGAGGGGACGGCGTGGGAGAGAGGGAGGGGATGGCGTGGGAGAGAGGGAGGGGACGGCGTGGGAGAGAGGGAGGGGACGGCGTAGGAGAGAGGGAGGGGACGGCGTGGGAGAGAGGGAGGGGATGGCGTGGGAGAGGGAGGGGATGGCGTGGGAGAGAGGGAGGGGACGGCGTGGGAGAGAGGGAGGGGACGGCGTGGGAGAGAGGGAGGGGATGGCGTGGGAGAGAGGGAGGGGACGGCGTGGGAGAGAGGGAGGGGACGGCGTAGGAGAGAGGGAGGGGACGGCATAGGAGAGAGGAAGGTATATGACCGGCAGGAAAAAGGAAAGTCTAACTATTTGCGGCTTGTTTTGGGCAAACGTTCTGGTTGGGATTTGACCAGATGCAGTGTGGTTCCATCTGACCAGATTTCTTAGTTGACAAATCTCAGTTATCAGGGTCCGTATCGACTCGATGATAAGAGTGAGCCAGTGAGAAGTAGTGGGCACACACTGGTTCTATAGAGATACAGTGCTCTGTGTCTAGAGAGAGAGCTCTAATAGAACTGGTACTATAGAGATACAGTACTTTGTGTCTAGAAAGAGAGCTCTAATAGAACTGGTACTATAGAGATACAGTACTATGTGTCTAGAGAGAGACTCAGCTCTAATAGAACTGGTACTATAGAGATACAGTACTCTGTGTCTAGAGAGTGACTCAGCTCTAATAGATCTGGTACTATAGAGATACAGTACTCTGTGTCTAGAGAGAGACTCAGCTCTAATATAACTGTTTCTACAGAGATACAGTACTCTGTGTCTAGAGAGAGAGCTCTAATAGATCTGGTACTACAGAGATAAAGTACTCTGTGTCTGGAGATAGACTCAGCTCTAATAGAACTGGTTCCTCAGAGATACAGTGCTCTGTGTCTAGAGAGAGAGCTCTAATAGAACTGGTACTATGGAGATACAGTACTCTGTGATCTAGAGAGACTCAGCTCTAATAGAACTGGTTCTATAGAGATACAGTGCTCTGTATTTAGAGAGAGAGCTCTAATAGAACTGGTTCTATAGAGATACAGTGCTCTGCGGCTAGAGAGAGAGCTCCAATAGAACTGGTTCTATAGAGATACAGTACTTTGTGTCTAGAGAGAAAGCTCTAATAGAACTGGTTCTACAGAGATACAGTACTCTGTGTCTAGAAAGAGAGCTCTAATAGAACTGGTACTATAGAGATACAGTACTCTGTGTCTAGAGAGAGACTCAGCTCTAATAGATCTGGTACTATAGAGATACAGTACTCTGTGTCTAGAGAGAGACTGAGCTCTAATAGAACTGGTACTATTGAGATACAGTACTCTGTGTCTAGAGAGAGAGCTCTAATAGATCTGGTACTACAGAGATACAGTACTCTGTGTCTGGAGAGAGACTCAGCTCTAATAGAACTAGTTCCTCAGAGATACAGTGCTCTGTGTCTAGAGAGAGAGCTCTAATAGAACTGGTACTATGGAGATAGAGCTCTAATATAACTGGTTCTACAGAGATACAGTACTCTGTGTCTAGAGAGAGAGCTCTAATATAACTGGTTCTACAGAGATACAGTACTCTGTGTCTAGAGACAGAGCTCTAATATAACTGGTTCTACAGAGATACAGTACTCTGTGTCTAGAGAGAGAGCTCTAATATAACTGGTTCTACAGAGATACAGTACTCTGTGTCTAGAGAGAGAGCTCTAATATAACTGGTTCTACAGAGATACAGTACTCTGTGTCTAGAGAGAGAGCTCTAATATAACTGGTTCTACAGAGATACAGTACTCTGTGTCTAGAGAGAGAGCTCTAATATAACTGGTTCTACAGAGATACAGTACTCTGTGTCTAGAGAGAGAGCTCTAATATAACTGGTTCTACAGAGATACAGTACTCTGTGTCTAGAGAGAGAGCTCTAATATAACTGGTTCTACAGAGATACAGTACTCTGTGTCTAGAGAGAGAGCTCTTATATAACTGGTTCTACAGAGATACAGTACTCTGTGTCTAGAGAGAGAGCTCTAATATAACTGGTTCTACAGAGATACAGTACTCTGTGTCTAGAGAGAGAGCTCTAATATAACTGGTTCTACAGAGATACAGTACTCTGTGTCTAGAGAGAGAGCTCTAATATAACTGGTTCTACAGAGATACAGTACTCTGTGTCTAGAGAGAGAGCTCTAATATAACTGGTTCTACAGAGATACAGTACTCTGTGTCTAGAGAGAGAGCTCTAATAGAACTGGTTCTACAGAGATACAGTACTCTGTGTCTAGAGAGAGAGCTCTAATATAACTGGTTCTACAGAGATACAGTACTCTGTGTCTAGAGAGAGAGCTCTAATAGAACTGGTACTATAGAGATACAGTACTCTGTGTCTAGAGAGAGACTCAGCTCTAATATAACTGGTTCTACAGAGATACAGTACTCTGTGTCTAGAGAGAGAGCTCTAATAGAACTGGCACTATAGAGATACAGTACTCTGTGTCTAGAGAGAGAGCTCTAATAGAACTGGTTCTACAGAGATACAGTACTCTGTGTCTAGAGAGAGCGCTCTAATAGAACTGGTACTATAGAGATACAGTACTCTGTGTCTAGAGAGAGACTCAGCTCTAATAGAACTGGTTCTACAGAGATACAGTACTCTGTGTCTAGAGAGAGAGCTCTAATAGAACTGGTACTATAGAGATAAAGTACTCTGTGTCTAGAGAGAGACTCAGCTCTAATAGAACTGGTTCTACAGAGATACAGTACTCTGTGTCTAGAGAGAGAGCTCTAATAGAACTGGCACTATAGAGATACAGTACTCTGTGTCTAGAGAGAGAGCTCTAATAGAACTGGTTCTACAGAGATACAGTACTCTGTGTCTAGAGAGAGAGCTCTAATAGAACTGGTACTATAGAGATACAGTACTCTGTGTCTAGAGAGAGACTCAGCTCTAATAGAACTGGTTCTACAGAGATACAGTACTCTGTGTCTAGAGAGAGACTCAGCTCTAATATAACTGGTTCTACAGAGATACAGTACTCTGTGTCTAGAGAGAGAGCTCAAGTAGAACTGGCCTCTTCAGTCTTTTCTCTGTATCTCTTATCTTTCTTTCCTCCACTGAGGTTGACTCACTCTCACCAGAATACCTGTCTTCCCTTCTGGGTATTTGAGGAGGAGGCTCACCCAGGAAAGTGTTTTCAGCATCTACGTGACTTTGTGGCAGGGGGCTGTACTCAACTAAACAGTTATGAAACCAAGCCGTTTGCTTGCCTCAGAACATTTTGTCCCTGTCTGTTAATGCTCGTCAAGAAATTATGTCCAATGGCAGACTAAACAATTGGATTTTAGGGGCTTAGTGGGTTAAAGGAGAGCCTACTGTACGTCTCAGTTGGTGTGTATTGCATTACATTTCTGTGTGTGAGCGTGTGTGTGTGAGCGTGTGTGTGTGAGCATGTGTGTGTGTGAGCGTGTGTGTGTGAGCGTGTGTGTGTGAGCGTGTGTGTGTGAGCCTGTGTGTGTGAGCGTGTGTGTGTGAGCGTGTGTGTGTGAGCGTGCGTGTGGACTGCGTTGATTATCTCCAACTTTATCAGAGAGTGGACAACTGTCACTCCAGCTGTGCTCGAGAGTGTTTTGGAATTAGGGCTGTGTGTGAATCCCTGCCCAGTGATTACGATGCAGCTGAGCCTCAGCTCCGTCCTGGAATCCAAATGTTGTTTTGGGCCTGTGCTCTATTGCTCTATGCCTTTCACTATTCATTGTCCTCTCTCAGGTGTAAAGTATTCCTGTGGCCGGTGGTTTTGAAGAATCTGTGTCAGAAATAGTGGGCACGGCAGCTGCCTGTAACGCAAGCTGATAATGAGCTTATTTGACACCTCCCAACCATCTGTTCCTGTGTATTGTGTTATGCAGAGAAGACACGTGTATGAGCCTGGTAATTACACAACCACAGTTAGTGGCCGGCGCATCTCACCTGACATCGCCACGCTCCCAGCTCCATGATTCAAACTCAGACGCATGGATGCACTGTACGCATCTGATACCGCGGGATGAGACTCACATCCAAAACGCACACATGCACACACCAGTGGGCCACACACCAGTGGGCCACACACCAGTGGGCCACACACCAGTGGGCCACACACCAGTGGGCCACACACCAGTGGGCCACACACCTGGGACCAGGGCCTCATCAGCTATCAGCCGGTGGATCTGAGGACAGCGGCGGAGGCAGGCAGACATTAGAATGAAGGTTGAGTGTTTTTCTCTAGACCTCCCTCTGGCCTGCTCAGATGTCTCTGTGGATGAACAGAGGGAAAGATAAGCCCATACCAAGTCATATCAGAGATGGTACATGAGTGTGCTATCAACAGGCATCATTACTGTTCTCTGCCTCCCCAACTGTCGACCTCTGCCTTTACAGTACATGTCAACCACCGGCCCCTCCCCTCCTCGTTACACGGTTGTGTGCCTCCAGGAAGACATGCAGGGCCTTCAGCCTTCCTGTTTGTGTGCTGCTGAGGGGAAATCAAGGAAAGGCCAGCAAAGTGAGGAGAAATAGACACACACACACACACACACACACATTTATGCACTCTTGTGCACGCACACACACGTTTACAAATACGAAAACACAGTACATAACCAGATCAGGCTCTTTTTTTACATGACCGTTAACACAAATCTGTGTCCTATTGCCCTCATGGTACCACCTTTTATCAAGCCAGAGATTTGGAGTCGTTCCATCACTACTACTGGTCAGTGAAAGCCAGAACCCAGACAGTTTATATATCTCATTATTCCATCAGACAGATAGAGATGATCAGATCAGAGAACAACAGACTGCTCTCTCTCTCATTAGATCAAATGTGTCCGTCATGATGCACTGTCTCTCCCCACCACTAAGCCAACATAGACAGTCAAGACTCCTGATCCACTCTTGTTTTGTTTATGGAATGTACACAGATCAGCTCGGCAAACATGAACCTTTGACCCCTCTGGGCAAATCACCTTTTATCTTGCCTCCTTGTGTAACTGATTGCCTGAGCATGCAGAGAGCAGTCAGCGTTAGGTGATGGAGGCAGATGAAAACACAGTGGAGAGTTTGTGTGTATTTGTGTATGTCTGTGACGTGTGTGTCTGTGATGTGTGTGTGTGTGTGTGTGTGTGTGTGTGTGTGTCTGTGTGTGTCTGTGATGTGTGTGTGTGTGTGTGTGTATGTCTGTGACGTGTGTGTGTGTGTGTCTGTGACGTGTGTGTGTGTGTGTCTGTGATGTGTGTGTGTGTGTGTGTGTGTGTGTGTGTGTGTGTGTGTGTGTGTGTGTGTGTGTGTGTGTGTGTGTGTGTGTGTGTGTGTGCATCTGTGATGTGTGTGTGTGTGTGTGTGTATTTGTGTATGTCTGTGATGTGTGTGTGTGTGTGTGTATTTGTGTATGTCTGTGACGTGTGTGTGTATGTCTGTGACGTGTGTGTCTGTGATGTGTGTGTGTGTGTGTGTGTGTGTGTGTGTGTGTGTGTGTGTGTGTGTGTGTGTGTTTGTGACGTGTGTGTGTGTGTCTGTGTGTGTCTGTGATGTGTGTGTGTGTGTCTGTGTATGTCTGTGACATGTGTGTGTGTGTCTGTGTATGTCTGTGACATGTGTGTGTGTGTCTGTGATGTGTGTGTGTGTGTGTGTGTGTGTGTGTGTGTGTGTGTGTGTGTGTGTGTGTGTGTGTGTGTGTGTGTGTGTGTGTGTGTGTGTGTGTGCATCTGTGATGTGTGTGTGTGACACGTGTGTGTGTGTGACACGTGTGTCTGTGCCGTGTGTGACATGTGTGTGTGTGACATGTGAGTGTGTGTCCTATCCCCTCTGCGCTCCGCATGGATGGATGTTTTCCTCTGATGTTCGGGTCCATATAGTTTCACAGCCCCTGGCGGAGGCCCTATGGGGGGATGTGAGGATCCAGTTGGAGGGAGACAGAGGGAGAGCTGTGCTGCTGCTGCCTCATGAATCAAGCTCTCTGGCTGATCCTGTGACCCCCTGCTGTCTACGTTGACCCCTTGGTCGTATCTCACCCTGTGTCACGCGTCTCCGAGCTGCACACCAACACCACACACACACACACACACACACACACACACACACACACACACAAGGTGTTAATTGGCCCACTTTGGCCGAGGGAGGGTCGAAGGGTCAGTTGGTCTTATAGTGTGTGTGTGTGCATACACTATGTAGGCCTACATATGTATTCTTATATCGTCAGTCTAATTGTAGCCTTAGTTAAAGTGTATCGGATGTGGATTTAATGCCGAACAGAGATGATGACAGCTTGACATGGTGACTGTCGAGGACGTGTCTGTCTCTCTCTCGATCACTGGAGTTAAGACTGCATGCAGAGGGACTGCTCTGATGTCAACTGTAGAGCTGTGTGAGGAGTTGACCCTGTGACCCCGTCCTGTCCACCAGCCTACTTGTTAAGGCTTGCCTGCCTACCTGGCTCTCCATGGCCCAGGAACGGACCCCTAATCCTGGCCTCCTCCTCCTCCTCTTCTCTCCCAGCTCCATCCCTGAAGTACAGGGAAAGGGGGAGGAGGGAGAAGAGAGAGAAGAGTGGGGGAGGGGGAGCAGAGATATTCTGCAGGGGATTGTGGGAACCCACTGATAAAGGCTTGCATCTTAATCCCTCCTAAGGCCTGTCTCACAGCGTACTCTGGGCCTTTACGTGATCATTAAGGGTGTGTGTGCGTTTGTGTTTGTGTGTGTGTGTTAAATATGCTAATATTCTGACGGGATTGCCACGGTTCCTTTTCTGCAGTTGACAAGCCACCTATTCTTCAGCTGTATAATATGTGAAGGATACACTTCCCTTCATCTCATTTACAGTAACACAAAGTCACATAGCAGAGAGTCTGTATTCTTGGTAAGTATATTAAATACACTAATTAACTAGCTATAATGCTCCCTCTCCCACATAAAGAGTCTCCCTCCTCCCTGGTTATCCAGTAGGTTATTACTTATGCCTAGCCCCTCTGCTCTGAATCCACCACTACAGGCTTTACAGGAATTTGGCAGAGGCAAGGCGTTCATCTTGTTTCAGTGTTTTATGAGTCTGATGTGTACGTCTGTAATTGCGGTTATGGGTGATTAAACTCCCAATGCCCCTCAGGATCCGCGGGCAGCTATCGCTCAGCGTCAGGCCCACTGCAGGCTCCGGGCTCCCGGCTGCAGCCTGTAATTGATTCCTCTATGTGCGTCCCTGAAATAAAGCTGATTTAAAGAGCATCGAAACAGCCTGTGAGTTTGTGTGTGTTTTGCTAGCTCAACCTCTGAGATGAGAGGCCCATAGATAAGAGAAAAGAGGACAGGTGTAATTTTGGAAGAACGGTGTAATCTGTAAACATGTTGTTGTGTGTGTGAGACAGAGATTGGGTGAGTGGAGAGGGGAATGTGTGTACGCATACAGTACAGTCTATCATGTTTAGAAATTTAATTTGTGTGTGTTAATGTGTTTATGCCCATTCAGACCTGTGTGTGTGTGTGTGTGTGTGTGTGTGTGTGTGTATCTTTGTATGCGTACAGTTTGATTCTCGGTGTGTGTATATACAAGGAAAAAGGGAGGCCTTGGGGCTTGCTAGCTTTCTGGCCTAATTGGCATGGTAATCATGTCTCTGTGGGTGGGATAGAGGATATGGGATGATGTGTGTGATGGGAATGTTCCATGCCTTATCTCTAGAGAGAGTGAGCGACCGCAGCCCCACTGAACTCCTCTGATCTCCAGCTTGGCCTGACTCAGCTCCTCTGCTGAGGGGGCCTGTTTTCTCTGGTCCCCCAGTCAGACCACCACACTGTGACCCTAGCCCCTGAGGGAAGGAGGTGGAGGGGAATCCCACATCACATCCCCCCCTGCCCAGTGGGGCTGTTTGTGATGGCAGCCTGGACTGGGCTCATACAGGAGAATGGAGGGGAGAGGATGGAGTGAACGAAAGTGGAGAAGTAATGGAAGGACAGAATAGTTCCTAGAATAGAATGAGGAGAAGATTATTCAGAAAAATAAGAGAGAATTGGAGAGAGGGCCACAGTGGAGCGTTGTTGAGCCCCGACTGTGGACCTCGGCTGAGGCTCCATTTTGTCTATGAAAGAGTAAAGCGTTTTCCTGTTGTGATCGACGTTGTTGCTTCCTTCTTCTATTTGGTCCACATGAAGGTGGTACACTGAGAACACTGAGTTGATGATGAAGCATTTTACTCTCCAAAACACTGATTTCTCAAGACTAAGTAGTTTCCCTTTTTAAAGTTTGGCCGTTCATGTGATTTTCTGGAAAAACCCAAGTTGAAGTTCCTTTTGAAAGAAGTCTGGTTGGACTGTGTGTGTTTGTTGGCCTGCTGCCAGTAACAATGGAAGCATGAGGAAGTCTGCAGCCTCCCTCCATGTCTTCTGTGCAACGTTGTTCAGATTGACTCTGTCAGGCCAACCACCGGGATCCAGGTGGTCTGTACCCTGTGCCCCCAGGCCCTATGTGCCCACAGACATGCCAGGCATCAGCAGCTTCCTCCAGGGGTGGCGGTGTCTTCCTGGACAAATCACAACGCTCCAAACTGTGGGCATATCCATCAGGAGCCAATGAAAAACACCAGTTTCTCTGGAGCAAAACCCACATTACTTGGTCTCTGTCGCCTAGCCAATCAAAACACTCGATTCATGGGCATTCGGGGCCTCGGAGGCACAGGCAAATAAATATGAATTTGATCACATGGGAATAAACGTTTCCAGAAAATGTATTTACCAGTGAGAATATCACATCAAATGCACATCAATGTTCCATAGCGTGCCATTAGAAAAGCCACCTTTAGATAGGACTGAGAGACCGTTGTTCTATGGAGAGCATTTCGAAGTGGGGAGGCAGGTAGCCTAGTGGTTAGAGCATTGGGCCAGTAACTGAAAGGCTGCAAAATCAAATCCCAGAGCTGACAAGGTAAAAATCTGTCGTTCTGAACAAGGCAGTTAACCCGCTGTTCCTAGGCCGTCATTGTAATTAAGAATTTGTTCTTAACTGACTTGCCTAGTTAAATAAAGGTAAAATAAATTAAATTAAATTGTGTGTGACTGAGGAATACAAGCATGTATTATTAAGGATTAGGCTCTTACATCTTTGTTCTCTCCTAAAATAAAAGCTGTCCAGCTCTGCCAGGAGAAGAGATGAGTTCTTCAAAAGTCAAGCTGAGCTCAGACACACTGAAAAACCTCTGGGATGGCTGATGTTACCTGCTCACCAGGACTTTCTCATAGGGGCTCAGATAGGAGAAACAGAACTACAGTAAGGATCTCCCCTCCTCTTGACTGACCTGTGACAAAATACAAAATGAGGGTGTTGAGATCAAGATGTCTCAGAGGGGCACAGATAGATGACCATCTGCTTCAGACAGGGGCGGCAGGTAGCCTAGTGGTTAGAGGCAGGTAGCCTAGTGGTTAGAGGCAGGTAGCCTAGTGGTTAGAGGCAGGTAGTTTAGTGGTTTGAGGCAGGTAGCCTAGTGGTTAGAGGCAGGTAGCCTAGTGGTTAGAGGCAGGTAGCCTAGTGGTTAGAGGCAGGTAGCCTAGTGGTTAGAGGCAGGTAGTTTAGTGGTTAGAGGCAGGTAGCCTAGTGGTTGGAGGCAGGTAGCCTAGTGGTTAGAGGCAGGTAGTTTAGTGGTTAGAGGCAGGTAGCCTAGTGGTTAGAGGCAGGTAGCCTAGTGGTTAGAGGCAGGTAGCCTAGTGGTTAGAGGCAGGTAGTTTAGTGGTTAGAGGCAGGTAGTTTAGTGGTTAGAGGCAGGTAGCCTAGTGGTTAGAGGCAGGTAGCCTAGTGGTTAGAGGCAGGTAGCCTAGTGGTTAGAGGCAGGTAGCCTAGTGGTTAGAGGCAGGTAGCCTAGTGGTTAGAGGCAGGTAGTTTAGTGGTTAGAGGCAGGTAGCCTAGTGGTTAGAGGAAATGTAGCCTAGTGGTTAGAGGCAGGTAGCCTAGTGGTTAGAGGCAGGTAGCCTAGTGGTTAGAGGCAGGTAGTTTAGTGGTTAGAGGCAGGTAGCCTAGTGGTTAGAGGCAAGTAGTTTAGTGGTTAGAGACAGATAGCCTAGTGGTTAGAGGAAAGGTAGCCTAGTGGTTAGAGGCAGGTAGTTTAGTGGTTAGAGACAGATAGCCTAGTGGTTAGAGGAAAGGTAGCCTAGTGGTTAGAGGCAGGTAGCCTAGTGGTTAGAGCATTGGGCCAGTAACCAAAATGTTGCTGGAATGAATCCCCGAGCTGACAAGGTAAAAATCTATTGTTCTGCCCCTGAACAAGGCAGTTAACCCACTGTTCCTAGGCTGTCATTGAAAATAAGATGTATTTTCTTAACTGACTTGCCTAGTTAAATAAAGGTTCAATAGAAAAATATATATATATAAAAAAAACTGAAGGAAGTATCTCTCCCTCCTCATGACTGACGTAGACATCTGCTTATTAATGACTGTCTTGGGCAGAGAGTGCCTGTCTTGGGCAGAGAGTGCCTGTCTTGGGCAGAGAGTGACTGTCTTGGGCAGAGAGTGACTGTCTTGGGCAGAGAGTGACTGTCTTGGGCAGAGAGTGCCTGTCTTGGGCAGAGAGTGCCTGTCTTGGGCAGAGAGTGCCTGTCTTGGGCAGAGAGTGCCTGTCTTGGGCAGAGAGTGCCTGTCTTGGGCAGAGAGTGCCTGTCTTGGCCAGGTTTAGTCTCTGAGACCTACTGTGCTCAACAGAAACCTTTCCCTGGAGTAATAAAGTAACTTGGTGGCGGAGAATACTTTCATTTCACTTTCCAACACCTCTGTGTGCTCAGTGTTTGTGTTTTTGTTGTCTAAATGCCAGTGGCAGCAGCAGCGAACGCTGGTCACGTCCCCGCCAGCACCCTCCGCCTGCAGAATGAAACAGAAACATAATGAGAGAGTTAAAACGTGAGCAGCAGAGGAACAGAGGGAGACAGAGGGAAAGACAGGGAGAGTAAAGGAGAGAAGAGAGGAGAGAGGAAGCTGACACAGGCCTCTGGAGATGCAGGCAGGGAACCGCCAGCACTGAGCCCAGTGCGTCTTCCCAAGACTTGAAAGACAGACTCTCCCAAACTGGGATTATCATCCTCTAGGGACCCCCTCTGATGAACAAACACAGAGAGAGAGAGAGGAGAAAGGGAGAGCGATAGAGAGAGAGAGAGAGAGAGAGAGAGATGGAGAGAGAGAAAGAGATGGATGGAGAGAGAGAGAGAGAGAGAGAGAGAGAGAGAGAAAGAGAGAGAGAGAGAGATGGATAGAGAGAGAGAGAGAGAGAGAGAGAGAGAGAGAGATGGAGAGAGATGGAGAGAGAGAAAGAGATGGATGGAGAGAGAGAGAGAGAGATGGATGATAGAGAGAGAGAGATAGATGGATAGAGAGAGAGAGAGAGAGAAAGAGATAGAGAGAGAGATGGATAGAGAGAGAGAGAGAGAGCGAGAGAGAGAGAGGGAGATGGATGGATGGATAGAGAGAGAGAGAGAGAGAGAGATGGAAATAGAGAGAGAGATGGAAATAGAGAGTGATGGAAATAGAGAGAGATGGAAATATAGAGTAATGGAAATAGAGAGAGAGATGGAAATAGATAGTAATGGAAATAGAGAGAGGGAGAGAGAGAAATAGAGAGGTAGAGAAGGAAGGAAGAAGGTACTGAGAGGAAGGAACAGTATGTTGGTTTGATCCTCTGCACTACATGGATGCCATAACCATTAATGCTTATTGGGATGGTTGGCTTGGTCCATGCATCTTCCTCCCTTAAGGATTACCTGCCTATAATACATCAATGGGATGTGTCCTTGTTTGAACTGGTGCTGTCCTGAAAATCACCTCTGCAGGCACACAATATCAGTGTAATCAGTTATGATGGCCCTCTGTCCTGCTAACTGGCAGAAACACCTGGAATCACTCGCAATAGTGCAATAAGATACAACTGGCTTACAATGTGGAGACTGAAGCAAGGATGTTTTAAGAAATATGCATTTGTTTGTGCTAGGATTTTAGCCAGCAGGGTTTTGTTGTCATCATGACTTCTCTGACAGATGCTTTGTTGGCGCCTCTTTTCTATTGGTTGGATTCTCAACACAAGCCCATAATTGGCTGTGTATCTATTATGTTGTTGGCCGAGAAGGTGTTTGTCTGGTGTGAAGTGGTCATCTGCTTTGATGTCTGGTGAATTGCTGGACGTGGTCCCTTGGTTTGTGTGGCCATGCGCCTCGTCCCCTGACCTAGTATGTGTACGCTGAAACCTCAATACGTTGCTGCTAGCCAAACATTCATTTCCATGGTGTTCTATATTGTGTGAGAGAGAGATCATCCTTCAATAGGAACCCTCACTATATTTGATGATTCTGTTTGTCTTGGAATCACAACTGCCCCCCTCCACAGTTCGCGGTCCCGTTACCGACCCCCTCCTGGGTTTTATGTTGTTATTTGTTTGCTGAGAGTTGACGGAAATGTGCAAAGCACACATTCGATATGACACACACACACACACAGGCACCCCCCCCCCCCACCCCCAGTGAGGCGCGTGTGTTCCCCCTGACTCGCGAGGCCTCTTCCTGCAGCACGTAGACACATAGTTTCCCAGAGCAGCCCCCCCTCCCCTCCCCTTCAACTCCCCCTCAGTCTCACCCTTGGGGCCTGGACTGGAGGACTGCCGTCTCTATGTTTCTGGGGAAGGCTGGGGCTGGCAAACCCACCCTGCGGCCCCTTGCTGCTCTGTTCCAGCACAGAACAGGGCCAAGAGCCAGATCATTCTCCATTTGGGTTTCATTACGCAGAGCCCCAGCACTGCACAGCCCAGAAGAAAATAATAATATTCAGAAAAAAACTGAGGGAGAAAAAAAATTATTTCAAAGGCTTGTTATATGGTCAATAAATTCAGGCTCCCACTGAAACAGATCCCATTCTTTTTTGTTTTTCCAAAATGAAATGGGAACCAGGTTCTTTTGTCTTTCTGACGCAAATTGAAAAGGATCTGATATCCTAAATGATATGTAAACCCAGCTTTGTGTCAGAGAGAAATGATAGTTTCTATGAACCATTATAATATCTCTCTCAAACCTACTAGGGTATATGTAGAGTGATGTGTAGAAACATCTGCCAAGGACAGAGGCCAAGGACGAATCCTACACACACACACACACACACACACACACACACACACACACACACACACACACACATAATCAAATCCACACGTACACACACGCCGATACACATTTTCAAAGTTTCCCCCATGTGATCTATTAACACAGAAACTGAGGCCAAGGCTCTTGCTATCATTAGCATGAATTACCATCGTCAGATGGATTCACAACCCGTCTCTGAGTACTTATATGGTGCATTCGGAAAGTATTCAGACCCCTTGACTTTTTCCACATTTTGTTACATTACAGCCTTATTCTACAAAATACCCCATAATGACAAATCAAAAACATATTTTTAGAAATGTATTACAAATAAAAAAACATATGTATTCAGACCCTTTACTCAGTACTTTGTTGAAGTACCTGTGGCAGCGATTACAGCATCGAGTCCTCTTGGGTATGTCACTACAAGCTTGGCACACCTGTATTTGGGAAGTTTCTCCCATTCTTCTTTACAGATCCTCTCAAGCTCTGTCAGGTTGGATGGGGAGCGTTGCTGCACAGCTATTTTCAGGTCTCTACAGAGATGTTCGATCGGATTCAAGTCCGGACTCTGGCTGGGCTACTCAAGGACACTCTGGAGCAGGTTTTCACCAAGGATCTCTCTGTACTTTGCTCCGTTCATCTTTCCATCGATCCTAACTAGCCTTTTACTTTTACTTTTACCTTCCCCTGAAAAACACCCCCACCACATAGTGCTGCCACCGCCATGCGGATTCCACAGGTGGACTCCAATCAAGTTGTAGAAACATCTCAAGGATGATTCATGGAAATAGGATGCAGTTGAGCTCAATTTCGAGTCTCATAGAAAATGGTCTGAATACTTATGTAAATAAGGTATTTCTGTTTTTTTAATTTGCAAAAATGTATAAAAACCTGTTTTCACTTTGTCATTATGGGGTATTGTGTGCAGGTTGATGAGGAATTTCTTATTTCATAACAATTTTAAAATAAGGCTGTAACGTAACAAAATGTGGAAGGGAGGTCGGAATTCTTTGCGAATGCACTGTAGTAGAATAGTGGAAGAGGCTCCCTACAGAAAGAGCCAGTCGTCTGTTAGACTGTTAGATTCCTCACTGTGGTGTGACCAGTAGAACGAACGGCCATTCTGTTTTTATTATAATTGTCATAATTCATAACTGTGGTTGGATGGTTTTATTAGACCTCTGTCCTACTCAGACATGGTTTCAGGCCCCATAGCCTACTGTATCCTCCTCCTACCTCTTATGGTTTCCTGTTCCCTCTCTCTGTCTAATTGTCTAGACTTGAGTGGCGACTAAATGGACCCTGTGGTTTTCCACTGAAGAGTTCTTCAGGCCTGGGGAAGGCACAGGTCCTGACCACCAGACTCCCCTCACGCCTCATAAAAGCAGAGGCTGCAGGGCCCCAGCTACCCTGCAGGGTGATGCACGGGAAACACAACTCAGAGCTCCTCAGGCCCAGACTGCTGCAGCTCACCCTTCTGGGGCCTCAGTTTAGATAGAGAGCTCCTCAGGCACAGACTGCTGCAGCTCACCCTTCTGGGGCCTCAGTTTAGATAGAGAGCTTCTCATCAGGACACATTTTTTATGATGACCATTGGAAGTGAGAATGAATGGGACAGCTATTCTGAACCAGTTGTAAATTATATTTATAATCTAGCCTGTTTCTTTTTGATATCAAACTTTGTCCGTGTGTGTGTGTGTGTGTGTGTGTGTGTGTGTGTGTGTGTGTGTGTGTGTGTGTGTGTGTGTGTGTGTGTGAGTGTGTGTGTGCACGTGTGTGTGCGTGTGTGTGTGCGTGTGTGTGTGCGTGTGTGTGTGCGCGTGTGTGTGTGCATGTGTGTGTGCGCGTGTGTGTGTGTGTGTGTGCGCGTGTGTGTGTGTGTGTGTGTGTGTGTGTGTGTGTGTGTGTGTGTGTGTGTGTGTGTGTGTGTGTGTGTGTGTGTGCGCGCGCGTGTGTGTGTGTGTTTTTGGCAACAAGGCGGTTAGATGAGGCTCTCAGCTGTGATTTGATCTCTAGTGCTTGCATACAATTTCAGATAGCCAACAAAAGAGGAAGCTCGACATTGAATCATAGCTTCCTGGCTGCCCCGAATCACCGTGTTTACTGCAAAGCATATTACAGAGAACACACAAATAGTCCCTGCAATGAGCAGCTCTTGCAGCCATGTGACCATGTTGAGAGCCCTACAGTACTGTAATCAGAGCTGTGTCGTGTCCACTCAGTTAAAGGAAACCTGTAAAACAATAAGCTAGCCTATCTTCCTAATAATAGTAGGTGATCCACAGAGGAGCTGAGAGCAGGCTCTCACAGCTCTCACGTAATCATCCATCTATGGAGTCAAACACTTTTTTTCTCTATAAGAGAAGCTCCATCCGGAACTTTTCTGTTCTGTGTAAAAGCAGGGCTGCCTACCTAGCTCTAGCTGTTACGTACTTACATTGCGCTGCCCTGCCTCTGACAAGGTAATGAGTCTTCAGAGAGCCCAGGGGAGGCCGGGCTGACCCGGCAGCAGCAGATGTAATCATCTTCACCGGGGAGGACTCCACAGGTTGTCCTGCTTCAGTAATTACCTTTAAATGTAATGTCTCGCTCCCGCTCTGATCAACTCATCCATTGTCAGGCAGATACAGCTCCGGAGGAGAGGAGAGCGGTAGGGCTTGGCGACGCTGCAGCCATCTCTGATGTAGAAATAAGCATCCCACTGGGCACAGACGTCAGTCCAACGTCTATTTTTGATTTACATTTGGTTGAGTTGACATCTAATGCAAATTCAACGTGGAATCAAAAACAAAAATTCACCATGTCATTGGATTTAGGTTGAACGTTGGGTGAAAGAAATACGAAATTCCCTTAAGTTGATATCCAATCAGTTTTCCATGTTGATTCAATGTCATCACATAGATTTTTGTTGCTGAAATGAAATGGAAACAACTCTGATTCAAGCAGTTTTTGCCCGGAGGAATTTGCCTCCCCGGCTTGATGAGTGTGAATCCCAGGCTGTCACACAAAGGAATGGCACGTCATAGCTCGGGACACGGGGTGATATGAGGGGAGGCTGTAATGGAGTTTTCAGGTAAATGCGGAGATGGATTTGGACTGAAAGGACATAGTGGGTGTGTGTGTTTGTGTGTGATCCGACCTGTCAGGATTTGAACCTCTGGCCATATATTGGTCTGGCCATGAAGATGACGGAGTGTGTGACTGTACAGTAAAACAGATGCCATGGACTCACTGATGGAGACAAGAACACTGATATGATAGAGATCCCTGTCATGCTACATGAAACTGAACATTTGCATTGTCCCGAATCCCTTACAAATACCTGCTCTTTTTATCAATACTGTGCCGAGTTCAGTCAGAGAATCGCTCTATCAGACGTCCCTGCATTTGGCCGCTTTCCAAACTCCTAAATCAATTTCACTGAGTAGGAAGCTCTCCAGAACAGATCAACCTCTGTGGCAGCCAGGCACTCTGGATGGAGAGTGTAGTGTAGTGCTGCCTGGCCTGGCCCAGCTCTATCTACTCTGAGCAGCATCTGCTCTTTTGTTCCCCAGCTAGCGCTGCTGCTGGTGGGGCTGACTAGCTGTCTGGCTCACAGAGAGACGCCGTATCACCTCGGAGCGAAAGAGAACAATTAGGCCATATCAGCAGATCACAGTGTTGGCAGCAAGGCCACAGTTGGCGATAGCGCTGGTAATCTGCAGCTTATCTGGCACTTAGACGTGGCCAACCGCGTCTCTGTCGCCTCTCCAGCCACTTCAGTCAGCCAGGCCGCTCCGCTCATTCTCTCATAGCCAGAGAAAAACGCTCTTTCTTCCGACTGATGGCACAGCCATGGAGAGAGGAGTGAGAGGGACAGAGTTACATCCTTAATGAAGCCAGTTGTGTCAGCGGATAAAAGAAGAGAATGAGGTTATATCAACATTCCGTATCAAATGATGGTCGTTAGCGGCCCACCTACTGAGATGGTATGGGTGGCCTATTTGGGTTCCTTAGAGCCATTTTTCCAGCATTGACGTTTTCCCCCCGTTTTTTCTCTCTTTCACTGTACATGTGGTTTGCAGACGGGACAGGGGCCTTTTCAGAAAGTGAAAGTGGGTTGAGGAGAATAATAGCTTTATTTAGTCTTCCCGGAGTCTCCAGCGACAGTTGCGGTTCTGCTGTCGGCTCGCATCTCCTCTCGTCATGACTGCCGCTGAAAGCAATAGCCGTCACCCTGAGCCCCCACCTACCCCACACCCTGTCCTTCCTTGCCAGCTCCCCCTTGCCATAGAGTAAACACATCAGGCTGGAATATTTACTCTGACTGCTTAAACTGTGTGGACCAGATTATACAATGTTTATACAAACCCAGAGAGAGAGTCTCCCTGATTAAGGAGCAAACACTCGCGCACACACTCACACACACACAAAAAATTGTCCTGCATTGAGAAAGTCATCATAATAAACAGTGCAGCAGTTAAATGATTGATAGCGAGTGTGAGGAGTATCATAATAAAAGCTTCATAAATATTGTGAACATGTACACAGAAGTCACTCTTCTCGACAAGCATCCTGGATAAAGTGCCAAGGTAGTTACTTGTCATTTCTCGGCGGATTCAGACATCGTAGGTAAAGCACTCCAAATGAGCATTCGAATTTCATCATTCCCTTTCATTTTTGTTTTTGGGCCCTGGGATTATGCAACAGCGGCGTGGGCCTCTTTGGATTGGGTTCTGTTTTCTTTCCCTCATATCTGTGAATACACAAGAACCTACCTGAGAAATGCTAATGATGGCTGTTTCATCCTCACTGCTGCGGCTGCCCTGCGCGGTGCTCACTCTGGGGGCTTCAAACCGCCATTCCTCCTACCTCCAAACATCTTTGTGAGTAATAGATTTTGCGCGGAGCCTCAAAAGAGGGAAGTGGCTGGACAAGGCTGTGATGATAAGAAAGCCCAAACTCAAGTGCTGGTTTATTAGCCTAGCCGCTGTAATGAAGGGGACAACGTGTGAATGATTCACCAAGAGGATGGAGGCTCCCGTTGGTCTTGATGCTGAGTACAAGGCTGTGAAAATCTGAAATGATCTCTTTTTTTCCTGGACTGTTTACCAGCGATGGCATAATTTTTGGAGTGAACCGCTGCCATAAGAGCAGCATGGAAAACCCATTGTGCATAGGGTCTGAGCCGGGACCCTGCCAAGGTGGCATATGGCTCTGAGGCTCCTCTCGTTGTCTGTGTTATGCCTCCTGGAAATCTGTCTTTATGACATTGTTAAGGATCTGAAGAGGCCTATGGAGGGATGTGGGTATATAGGGGTTGGGAACTTAACCATGGGTTGGCATTTGCTGTGTGTATCCCAATGTTAGAGTGAAGGGACTGGAGAGAGTGGGGTGTGGTGCGCATTGACATTGAGTCATCCTGACTCTGCGGGAAGGATGAGTGCATCATGGAAACTGGACGTCGGTGATTTCCATGGATTTTGAAGAGTCTCTGTTCTGTTGTCACTTTATCCCCCTCCCTCCCCCACATCCTCCAACCAAATCTCCCCGGTGGCGTTGGGTAGTTGAATTATGGAGGATGGCAGTTGGAGAGGGAGATGAGAGAAGCGCTAGGAACAGACTCTGTGTTCCTGAGGTTTTAGGTCCTCTCCGGTTGCGGGGTGTTCTTATTCATAATGCAGGACCCCTGGTGGTGGCAGAAGCACTTTAACACAGAGCTGATGGGCTGGTGGTGCTTTAGGGATCCATCAGAAATCCCACCACTGCCACTAACACGCCTCTGAGAGCACATGGCCGAGAGAGTTATGACTCATGAATCACTGACTCACTGGTTCTATGTGTTGAAACAAATAATAATAACTGAACTAGACCCGTATAGGTACTATGTCTGAACACCAGTACACTAACAGGATCCAAACAATTGACTGTCTCTTCACAGAACTCTCAGAACACAGACCAGGCTTTGTAAGAATGGGCTTGGTTTTATTATACTCTCTGCCTCAGAGGAATGCGAAGTGGCTTTGTTCTCCGTGCATGGTGATACTTTAACTGTTCCAGAGAGATAAACTAAATGTGAACCTTCTGTGGCTCAGTTTTACACTATCAACCCCCAGAACAGAGGTGAAGGCAGAGAGAGAGAGAGAGAGAGAGAAAAGCGAGGAAGAAAGTCAGAAACAGAGAAAAAAGGAATTGCTCTGTAGCTCAGTTAGTAGAGCATGGTGCTTGCAATGCCAGGATAGTGGGTTTGATTCTTGGTCCACCCAGACTTAAAATATATGCATACACAACTGTAAGTAATTTGGATAAAAGGAGGGAGAGAGAGAAGCAGGACAATTAATAAATGAAACTAATTTATTTTCAAGTGCAGACATTAGTCATGTAGTCAGGTCTCTGGCAGGGTCCCACTGCTGTGTGAGGTCCAGGACCTGGGCTCCTCCCCTCCCTCCTTTCACATCTCTGGGGGTGTGCTCCCCTGACCCTCCCACCCACTCCCATTTATCTCTGGGACACCCTTCACCTAACTCCCCTCCCCAGCCTCCTCCCAGTCCGACTCCTGTATACAGCAGTCAGGCCTCATGTCACCGAGTAGAATACTGAATGCCCCAAACACCTCCCCTCTCATCTCAGCTCTTATCACATCCTATAAACAACATAACACAGCTCAGCTGAATGAGAGGACCTGGCTGCTTTCCACAAAGAAAGCACACTGAGGGAGGGAGAAAAAGCACAAGGCAGAGTCCTGCCCGTGTGGAGTGTTTAGTGTTGCACTCTGCTGCCTCCTGCCTTTGAGATGGGCCCTAATTTCCTCATTTGTATCTGTCAGTGGTGCTTCTGTGTAACCGGCAGCGCTGCCCAATCGACAGCCTGGAACATGCAGGCAGGCAGGCAGGAAGGCAGGCAGTGCTGGAAGCCATTCGGAACGACAAAGCTCAGAAACACTTTCATTCCCCATCAAAACATGTGTCAACCTTTTGTGTTGTGTGTTGTGTTGGCACAGAGGGGAACTGGACGCCTGCCACCGTTTCCCCCCTCTACTCCCTCCCTCCTCCTCCCTCCAGCTCTCTTTTAAACACTCTTATCTAATCTTGTGAGCATATTTGTTTTATGTGCGGTGCAGGTAGTACAAACGGTCGCTGGAACTTGCCCTGTTTCTTCAGACGACTTTCCAGCCCAACAGGTCGGGACAAAATTGAGTGTGTGAAAGACAAAACGAGTTGGAATGAAAGCATAGTGAGCTGCTAGTCGAGGGCTAGTAGAGCTGGGAGGAGCTCAGGCAGCTATAGCGGATACGGTAGTAAGAGACCCAGTAGAGGCAGGATAGAAGAACCAAGGTATTTATTGATTGGATTTTCCCTGCTGCCTTTGAAGAGAATTTAGAAAATGGTTAGCTCCGCAGTGTCACTCTGTGACCTTGGTGACAGAGACTGCAGTGGTGGCAGTACCGTCCCACCACCCCCACCCCGTCTGTCCCCTCTTCTAACAGCTGTGCCCCTCTCTGGGGGGGATTAAAGCCAGAGCCCTTTTTATCCATCTGTAATCCTGCTCTGGCATCCCCACCCACTCACTCGCACAAGAACACACAAGCAAGCGCCACTTAGGCTTGGTGGGCAAGCACACACACGGGAGCACACACACACATACAGTACACTGTACCCATTTATGATAAATTAGGTTAACTTAACTAAATGGAGTCATACACTTATGACTAAACACAGAATCAGCCTCAGGCAAGGCAAGGTCAGCACTCAGCAGACATACAGTCATGTTCTTATGTCTCCCTGCTCTGGTCTCTTCACTGAGCCCTGGTCCCCTGCTAACAGCCAGAGAGAGAGAGGCTTGAGTTGCCCCACATCCTGGCTCTCACTCCCCCTGTGGGTAAGGGCCTGCCTGCCTTAGCCTGGGCCTCCTCTCCTCTCTCTCTGTCAGCTAACCTGCACCCCCCCACTGAGGCCCCACATTGGCAGCTCTAATACCACAGCCTGCTTTATCACCCTGAATTAAAACCCAATTGGAGAATGGATTTGAGGAACTGCTGGCTCAGGCAGAGCTTCTTTAGCAATGGGCGGATATTATCTGAAGAAAAAAATGTCATCATGAGGATGGAAGCACTTGAACATCATCAGTCTGAGGATTAATTATAGAACTGATATAGAGTTGGCCATTTATTGAAGAGTGTTTGTTTGGGAGGGCCCCTCCCTCCCCTCCTGTGTATGTGACTGTGAGGTAGTGGTGTGTTTGCAGGAAGTGCTCGTGAAGAGAGCAGGATAGAAGGGAAGTGTTTGGCTGAGCTGAGCTGAGCTGACAACCTGGCTGCTGTTAGGAAGCCTGCTGACCAGGAGAGAAGCTATAATGTTGGAAATTCAAACATTGCAGATTGCCAAATGTATTTCCGATGCAACAGCATACTAATCAGCTACCAATTGATTTAGTTGAATATACAACTGTCCTGTATAGGCTACCTGAACCTGTGTGACATGAACTGTCCTCGTGTTCTTTCCCAGCTTGGATAGAAAGTTGTTGTGCTTAACACAACAATGACGAAAAAAGTAGTCAGCTTGAGGATAAATTCAAGCACTATTTATTGTTGAACTCCCCTGGTCTCCTGAAGTCCTCCTTTTTTGTGTTCAACCCAGACTTTATTGAGACATTGTGCATAATATGTTCATTGAACTGCACATAATTTAAACTTAGTCTTAAATGATGCATGCCAAGATATACTAGAGGTAAGGGATTGTTGATATTTGCAACCACACAACTCAAATGATGGTTCACCAGTACGAACAAAATCGCAAAACGCTTTTTTGTTCAAGCCCACAAGAGCGGTTGTCCACTAAAGATGATAATCTGTTCGCATCTGCCAGTATCCAGACGACCTATTCCAAGAGCTTCCTATACAGTTCATCTCTTTCCGTAACGTGTTGAGGCAGACAATTAAGGAGAATGAGAGGCTCAATTATCTATATAAGGCCCCCCTTATCTCAGCTCGCTGGTCACCATAGCAGCACCCACCTGTAGCACGCGCTCCAGCAGGTATACCTCTCTGGTCTCCCGCAAAACCAATTCTTCCTTTGGCCGCCTCTCCTTCCAGTTCTCTGCTGCCAATGACTGGAACGAACTACAAAAATCTCTGAAACTGGAAACACTTATCTCCCTCACTAGTTTTAAGCACCAGCTGTCAGAGCAGCTCACAGATTGCTGCACCTGTACATAGTCCATCTATAATTTAGCCCAAAGAACTACCTCTTTCCCTACTGTATTTATTTATTTAGCTCCTTTGCACCCCATTATTTTTATTTCTACTTTGCACATTCTTCCACTGCAAATCTCCCTTTCCAGTGTTTTACTTGCTATATTGTATTTACTTCACCACCATGGCCTTTTTTTGCCTTTACCTCCCTTATCTCACCTCTCTTGCTCACATTGTATCTAGACTTATTTTTCTACTGTATTATTGACTGTATGTTTGTTTTACTCCATGTGTAACTCTGTGTTGTTGTATGTGTCGAACTGCTTTGCTTTATCTTGGCCAGGTCGCAATTGTAAATGAGAACTTGTTCTCAACTTGCCTACTGAAAAATAAAAAATAAAAATGATAAATGTTGCGTAACTGCTGTATTTGAAGCACAACTCCCTTCTGTCCAGTTTCCTTGCTGTTGCTACGGCAATAACGCTGTTTCTACCCTCCCTGTAACTGTCGCTTAGGTGGAGAAATCATTTTCTCAACTAAAACTCATAAAGAATTACCTAAGAAGCATTAGGCTCCCGGTCTGATATGTGCTTTTGAACACCTGAGTCAGCTCCAGTCATTGCACTGGCACCGTCGTAGCCTTGACCACAGCATTTGTTCACTGATATCCCCTTATACTTTCAATCAGTTTCATTTTTCAAGGCCCGAGTCACTTTTTCAGTCACATTCCTGAAGCCCAAGAAACAAACACTTAGCTTCCTAGTACATATAGACATTTAAAAGGTTTCTGAATTACTTTTTGGAAGGTTACTGTCAAAATGATTTATTAAATGTTTATAAAAATAGATTTTGATGACATGTGCATGGGCCCCCAGAGCTCGTGTGCCGAATACAACAGGTGTAGACCTTACCGTGAAATGCTTATGTATGACCCCTTAACCATCCATGCAGAGTTCTAAAAAAAGTAAGTAGGAAAATTGCTAAATAAACTAGAGGAAAAATAGTAACACAATAAAATAACAATAAATACAAGGGGTACCGGTACTGAGTCAATGTGCAGGGGGAACGGGTTAGTTGAGGTACAGTAATTTAGGTAGTATGTACATATACAGTACCAGTCAAAAGTGTTAAACAAATGAAAATATATGTTATATTTGAGATTTTTCAAAGTAGCCATCCTTTGCCTTGATGACAGCTTGCTCTTGGGGGGGGGCATCAATATGCATTTTGTGTGTGTGTGTGTGTATGTGTGTATCCGTAAGTGTGTTGGAGTGTCAGTGTAGAATGTGTGAGTGTGTGGTTAGAGTCCATTGAGTGTACATTGAGCCTGTGCAAGAGAGTCAGTGGAAAAAGCAAGAATAAATAAGAATAAAATATTTATTTTAAGAAACAAAAGAGAGAGAGAGAAAGCAACAGAGAGACAGGTAGAAGGGAGAGAGAGAGATAGAGACGAAGGGAGAGAGAGAGAGAGAGACAGGGAGAAGGGAGAGATAGATAGAGAGAGAGACAGGCAGAAGGGAGAGAGAGAGACAGGGAGAAGGGAGAGAGAGATAGAGAGAGAGACAGGGAGAATGAGAATTTTCAGAGCTTAATAGACATTGAGAGCAGAGGAAGGCTGTCCCAAGTGAAGCACCACTGTGAGAGAGAGAGAGAGAGAGAGAGAGAGAGAGAGAGAGAGAGAGAGACAGGGAGAAGGGAGAGAGAGACGGGGAGAAGGGAGAGAGAGATAGAGAGAGAGACAGGCAGAAGGGAGAGAGAGAGACAGTGAGAAGGGAGAGAGAGATAGAGAGAGAGACAGGGAGAATGAGAAGTTTCAGAGCTTAATAAACACTGAGAGCAGAGGAAGGCTGTCCCAAGTGAAGCACCACTGTCTGTCTCTAGTCCTCCAGCCCTGCAGAGCAGAGCTCAAGCTCAGCTGTCATGTTAAAAGGTCAGGATCAGGGTCGTGGCTAGGGCTGTTATGACTTGTGACCGAACACACCGGCAGTCAAAATCTACATGACTCTTTAGTCACGGTAATTAGGCTTCTCCAAGCTCTGATGCTGCTGATGGTCATTAGTAGCCTACCAAGCTTGCTAATTGCCTGGTATTCAGCACTCTATTGTCTGAACCACGGGGACAAACGTCCTCCATTTGCTATTTAAGTGCATAGATGACATGTCTTTTTTTCTCCTGTCCATGTTTCAAGAAAGGTGCATGATAATGGTCCATTCTAAATCAAATCACCTTTCACACATATATTATTTAGTATACACAAACACAAGAATAGTGTGATGGGTGACAATATTAGCCTATCACTTGTGAATGATATATTATCTCTTGTGAATGATGCCCAGCTTAAGGTAAGAAGCAGCGCGTGCCTTTCTTTGCGACTTTTTCCAATCATAGTCGCACACCTCATTTGGCCTAGACCATAGGTCTATACGGTGCCTTCGGAAAGTATTCAGACCCCTTGACGTTTTTCCACATTTTGTTACGTTACAGCCTTACTCTAAAATGGATTAAATAAAACAAGTTCATCAGCAATCTACACATAATACACCACAATGACAAAGCAGAAAATGTTTGTTTTTTTGTTGGTTTTTTTGCACATTTATTGAAAACATAAAACAGAAATAGCTTATTAACAGAAGTATTCAGACCCTTTGCCATGAGACTCGAAATTGAGTTCAGGTGCATCCTGTTTCCATTGATCATCCTTGAGATGTTTCTACAACTTGATTGGAGTCCACCTGTCGTAGATTCAATTGATTGGACATGATTTGGAAAGGCACAGACTTGTCTATAAAGGGTTCCAAAAACCAAGCCATGAGGTCAATATAATTGTCCGTAGAGCTCAGAGACAGGATTGTGTCGAGGCACAAATCTGGGGAAGGGTATTAAAACATTTATGCAGCATTGAAGGTCCCCAAGAACACAGTGGCCTCCATCATTCTAAAATGGAAGAAGTTTGGAACCACCAAGACTCTTCCTAGAGCTGACTGCTCAGCCAAACAGCAATCAGGGAGGTGACCAAGAACCTGATGGTCATTCTGACAGAGCTCTAGAGTTCCTCTGGGGAGATGGGAGAACCTTCCAGAAAGGATAACCATCTCTGCAGTACTCCACCAATCAGGCCTTTATGGTAGATGACAGTCCTCTTGAAGTTTGCCAAAAGGCACCTAAAGACTATCAGACCATGAGAAACAAGACCCTCCAGTTTTTTTTCAGTCCACAATGTTTATCTTTCATCACATATGAATAGATCATGATAGATCATAAAGTAATGGCTTTTGCAGCAAGTTAATACCGCTAGACAGTTCTGGTAATGATTGAAATAACAGCTCCCCTTGAGAGTACGTTGGAGATGTTGATGCTGCTCCTGCTGCTGCTGATGACGATCATGATGCTCATATTGTGATAACGACGATAGTACTGCTAATGACGCTGGAAATTCTGACATATTTTCTTCTCCTTTCATGTGTAGATTCATCAGGTCAGGTGACCTCATCTCCACTGAGCTCTCCCACGTCCCACCGGGGCATGCACCCATCCCTGCTCAACCCGTCCTCCATGGGGCCCTCAGGCTCCTTGCACTCTCCCATCAGCACCCTGAGTTCTCCCATGAACGGCCTGGGCTCGCCCTTTTCTGTCATCAACTCCCCCATGGGCCCACACTCCATGTCCTCGCCCGGCATGGGCTACGGCCCCAGTGTCAGCCCCCAGGTAAGGCCTGTCACAGATTCACACGCACACTGATACCTGTATATCACACACACATGGACACACACACACACACACACCTGCCCAAGACACAGACAACCGTCATAGGTATTCAACTGTCCCTAGTACTGGACCCTGTGATAACGTGGTAGGCCCTTCCATGACCCTCTATTTTTCAAAGTTTGATACTTAAGCTATGTCTTTCACTCTCTTTCCCCCCCCCCAGACCTAATCTTTCCACTCTCTCTCAACCCATCCTGTTCTCTTCCCCTTTTTCTCAACATACTTCTCTCTCCCCCTTGCTATCTGGCTTCTTCCCTTATTACTCGCTCTGATTTGTACTTTCATTTTCTCTCTCTCTCTCTCTCTCTCTCTCTCTCTCTCTCTCTCTCCCAATTCACTTCAAAGGGCTTTATTGGCAACATGACGAACTCATCAGTCTATTCTGGCAGCTTCATTAAATAGTACCCGCAAAACACCAGTCTCAACGTCAACAGTGAAGAGGCGACTCCGGGATGCTGGCCTTCTAGGCAGAGTTGCAAAGAAAAAGCCTAATCTCAGACTGACCAATAAAAAGAAAAGATTAAGATGGGCAAAATAACACAGACACTGGACAGAGGAACTCTGCCTAGAAGGCCAATATCCCGGAGTCGCAGTTTTATTTTCAACAGTTTTCAGCTGTGCTAACAAAAAATGTGATTTTCTTTCACAAACAAGGACATTTCAAAGTGACCCCAAACTTTTGAACAGTAGTGTATGTTTATATTACCAAAGTATAATTTTGTATTTTAATTATTTAACCTTTATTTAACTAGGCAAGTCAGTTAAGAACAAATTCTTATTTACAATGGCAAAAGGCCTCCTGCGGGGACCGGGGACTGGGTTAAAACAAAATGTTAAACAATATACAAATATAGGACAAAACACACATCACGACAAGAGAGACAACACAATGCTACATCAAGAGAGACCTAAGACAACAACATAGCAAGAGAGCAACACATAACAACACAGCATGGTAGCAACACACCATGACAACAACATGGTAGCAACACAACATGGCAGCAGCAGAACATGGTAGCAGCACAAAACACGGTACAAACATTATTGGGCACAGACAACAGCACAAAGGGCAAGAAGGCAGAGACAACAATACATCATACAAAGCAGCCACAACTGTCAGTAAGAGTGTCCATGATTGATTCTTTGAATGAATAGATTGAGATAAAACTTCCAGTTTGAGTGTTTGATGCAGCTTGTTCCAGTCGCTAGCTGCAGCGAACTGAAAAGAGGAGCAACCCAGGGATGTGTGTGCTTTGGGGACCTTAAACAGAATGTGACTGGCAGAATGGGTGTTGTATGTGGAGGAAAATGGAATAGACAATAAACAAAAGGGAAATGAACAAGGGAAACATTAGTAAACATTACACTCACAAAAGTTTTCTCTCTCTCTCTCGCTCTCCCTCTCTCTCTCTCTCTCTCTCCCTCTCTCTCTCTCTCTCTCTCCCTCTCTCTCTCTCTCTCTCTCTCTCCCTCTCTCTCTCTCTCTCTCTCTCTCTCTCTCTCTCTCTCTGTCTGTCTGTCTCTCTCTCTCTCTCTCTCTCTCTCTCTCTCTCTCTCTCTCTCTCTCTCTCTCTCCCTCTCTCTCTCTCTCTCTCTCCCTCTCTCTCTCTCTTGTTCCATCAATAAGCACCGAAGTTTCTTTGGTGGTGAAAAAAATACAATGCTTTCTTTCCGTTGCCCAGTTTCCTTTGAAAGCCATATTAAAAAAAAATGTAAAAGTTTGCCTAAAATGCACTAACACCCTTTATGTATTTGCTAAAAATCTTGTTAAATAGAGAGTCAGCAATGTGCTATTATTGGGGATGGTGTTCCCTGGTTTTGCGGGGCTTTTCACTGTGTTCTGAACCAAAGCGCCCCATATGAAATGGACTTACTGTGGATTAAGGGCACGATTAAGAGAGGGCCTGATTCTGGATTCTTCTTCCATTGCTAGAAAGAAAGCCTCACTCTCCCCAGACCCTTCCTCTCCTCCACTTTTCAGTTCCTGTGCTTTCATCTGCACTGTGGACTCGATCCTAGTGTGGCCTGTTCAATATGCAGGGTGAATATAATGTTTGGTAGCAACGGTTACTGTTGATTTAGCTCAGATGTATGAGAGAAGGTTTGACTGATATTTTCTTTGATAGGGTTGAGCTTCAACATGCACTTACCTCCTTCACTCACCTCCTTCACTCACCTCCTTCACTCAGAGATGAACCAGAGATTAACCAGAGTGTGGAAGCTGGTGAGGGTGGAGGGTGGAATCTAACTGGTAAGGATGGTGACTGCAGTTGGTTGGTGAGAGTTCGTCATGTTGAAGGTTGGTTCTGACTGGTGAGGGTGGTAGCTGGCTGACGAGGGTGGTGGCTACAGTTGGTGAGAGAGGGTGGTGGCTGGTGGGTGGTGGCTACAGGTGGTGAGAGGCTGGTTGGAGGGTTAAAGATGGTAGCATGGCCCTGCGGTCACGAGGCACGGCTTTTCTGAAGGAAGGTGATTTGAGTCAGACAGCAGATGCCACTTATTCTCAACACTCGGCTGACTGGTTCTTTTCAGGAGCAGTCAGGCAGAACGAGATCGCCACTCTCTGGGCCCTCTGAATTTAACCTCCCAGGATCTGGAACAAGCCCCCCCACCTGCTACCTCCCACACATACAGTACACTGGACAGACACACATATTCATACAGTACATACAGTACACTGGACAGACACACATATTCATACAGTACATACAGTATACTGGACAGACACACATATTCATACTGTACATACAGTACACTGGACAGACACACATATTCATACAGTATACTGGACAGACACACATATTCATACAGTACACTGGACAGACACACATATTCATACAGTACATACAGTATACTGGACAGACACACATATTCATACAGTACATACAGTACACTGGACAGACACACATATTCATACTGTACATACAGTACACTGGACAGACACACATATTCATACAGTATACTGGACAGACACACATATTCATACAGTACATACAGTATACTGGACAGACACACATATTCATACAGTACATACAGTATACTGGACAGACACACATATTCATACAGTATACAGGACAGACACACATATTCATACAGTATACTGGACAGACACACATATTCATACAGTATACTGGACAGACACACATATTCATACAGTATACAGGACAGACACACATATTCATACAGTACATACAGTATACTGGACAGACACACATATTCATACTGTACATACAGTACACTGGACAGACATACATATTCATACAGTACATACAGTACACTACACAGACACACATATTCATACAGTACATACAGTATACTGGACAGACACACATATTCATACTGTACATACAGTACACTGGACAGACATACATATTCATACAGTATACTGGACAGACACACATATTCATACAGTACATACAGTATACTGGACAGACACACATATTCATACAGTACATACAGTACACTGGACAGACACACATATTCATACAGTACATACAGTACACTGGACAGACACACATATTCATACTGTACATACAGTATACTGGACAGACACACATATTCATACAGTACATACAGTACACTGGACAGACACACATATTCATACTGTACATACAGTATACTGGACAGACATACATATTCATACAGTACATACAGTACACTGGACAGACACACATATTCATACTGTACATACAGTATACTGGACAAACACACATATTCATACAGTATACTGGACAGACACACATATTCATACAGTACATACAGTATACTGGACAGACACACATATTCATACAGTACATACAGTATACTGGACAGACACACATATTCATACTGTACATACAGTACACTGGACAGACACACATATTCATACAGTACATACAGTATACTGGACAGACACACATATTCATACAGTACATACAGTACACTGGACAGACACACATATTCATACTGTACATACAGTATACTGGACAAACACACATATTCATACAGTATACTGGACAGACACACATATTCATACAGTACATACAGTATACTGGACAGACACACATATTCATACAGTACATACAGTATACTGGACAAACACACATATTCATACAGTATACTGGACAGACACACATATTCATACAGTACATACAGTATACTGGACAGACACACATATTCATACAGTACATACAGTACACTGGACAGACACACATATTCATACTGTACATACAGTATACTGGACAAACACACATATTCATACAGTATACTGGACAGACACACATATTCATACAGTACATACAGTATACTGGACAGACACACATATTCATACAGTACATACAGTACACTGGACAGACACACATATTCATACTGTACATACAGTATACTGGACATACACACATATTCATACAGTATACTGGACAGACACACATATTCATACTGTACATACAGTATACTGGACAGACACACATATTCATACAGTACATACAGTATACTGGACAGACACACATATTCATACAGTACATACAGTACACTGGACAGACACACATATTCAAAATGTACATACAGTACACTGGACAGACACACATTCATAATGTACATACAGTATACTGGACAGCCACACATTCATAATGTACATACAGTATACTGGACAGACACACATATTCATACAGTATACTGGACAGACACACATATTCATATTGTACATACAGTACACTGGACAGACACACATATTCATACAGTACATACAGTATACTGGACAGACACACATATTCATACTGTACATACAGTACACTGGACAGACACACATATTCATACAGTACACTGGACAGACACACATATTCATACAGTACATACAGTATACTGGACAGACACACATATTCATACAGTATACTGGACAGACACACATATTCATACAGTACATACAGTATACTGGACAGACACACATATTCATACAGTACATACAGTACACTGGACAGACACACATATTCATAATGTACATACAGTATACTGGACAGACACACATATTCATACAGTACATACAGTATACTGGACAGACACACATATTCATACTGTACATACAGTACACTGGACAGACACACATATTCATACAGTACACTGGACAGACACACATATTCATACAGTACATACAGTATACTGGACAGACACACATATTCATACAGTATACTGGACAGACACACATATTCATACAGTACATACAGTATACTGGACAGACACACATATTCATACAGTACATACAGTACACTGGACAGACACACATATTCATAATGTACATACAGTATACTGGACAGACACACATATTCATACAGTACATACAGTATACTGGACAGACACACATATTCATACTGTACATACAGTACACTGGACAGACACACATATTCATACAGTACATACAGTATACTGGACAAACACACATATTCATACAGTATACTGGACAGACACACATATTCATACAGTACATACAGTATACTGGACAGACACACATATTCATACAGTACATACAGTACACTGGACAGACACACATATTCATACTGTACATACAGTATACTGGACAAACACACATATTCATACAGTATACTGGACAGACACACATATTCATACAGTACATACAGTATACTGGACAGACACACATATTCATACAGTACATACAGTACACTGGACAGACACACATATTCATACTGTACATACAGTATACTGGACATACACACATATTCATACAGTATACTGGACAGACACACATATTCATACTGTACATACAGTATACTGGACAGACACACATATTCATACAGTACATACAGTATACTGGACAGACACACATATTCATACAGTACATACAGTACACTGGACAGACACACATATTCAAAATGTACATACAGTACACTGGACAGACACACATTCATAATGTACATACAGTATACTGGACAGCCACACATTCATAATGTACATACAGTATACTGGACAGACACACATATTCATACAGTATACTGGACAGACACACATATTCATATTGTACATACAGTACACTGGACAGACACACATATTCATACAGTACATACAGTATACTGGACAGACACACATATTCATACTGTACATACAGTACACTGGACAGACACACATATTCATACAGTACACTGGACAGACACACATATTCATACAGTACATACAGTATACTGGACAGACACACATATTCATACAGTATACTGGACAGACACACATATTCATACAGTACATACAGTATACTGGACAGACACACATATTCATACAGTACATACAGTACACTGGACAGACACACATATTCATAATGTACATACAGTATACTGGACAGACACACATATTCATACAGTACATACAGTATACTGGACAGACACACATATTCATACTGTACATACAGTACACTGGACAGACACACATATTCATACAGTACATACAGTACACTGGACAGACACACATATTCATACTGTACATACAGTATACTGGACAGACACACATATTCATACAGTATACTGGACAGACACACATATTCATACAGTATACTGGACAGACACACATATTCATACAGTACATACAGTACACTGGACAGACACACATACTCTTACAGTACATACAGTACACTGGACAGACACACATATTCATACTGTACATACAGTATACTGGACAGACACACATATTCATACAGTATACTGGACAGACACACATATTCATACAGTATACTGGACAGACACACATATTCATACAGTATACTGGACAGACACACATATTCATACAGTATACTGGACAGACACACATATTCATACAGTACATACAGTACACTGGACAGACACACATATTCATACAGTACATACAGTACACTGGACAGACACACATATTCATACAGTATACTGGACAGACACACATATTCATACAGTATACTGGACAGACACACATATTCATACAGTATACTGGACAGACACACATATTCATACAGTATACAGGACAGACACACATATTCATACTGTACATACAGTACACTGGACAGACACACATATTCATACAGTACATACAGTACACTGGACAGACACACATATTCATACTGTACATACAGTACACTGGACAGACACACATATTCTTACAGTACATACAGTACACTGGACAGACACACATATTCTTACAGTACATAGAGTCCCCCTTCTCTCTTTCTTTTATCCACTCCGTTAAGTATCACGTTAACAGTTCAATGACACATGATCGACTGGGTAACATGTAAGGGATTACAAAAAAACTGTAACTGTAATCTGTTACGTTACTAGAAAAAAATATTGTTATCAGATTACAGGTACTTTTGAAAAACTAGATGATTACTTTGAGGATTACTTTAAAATTCAGAAAGGATGTTTGTGGAATTTTTTGCTGTTGACACTTCTCTGTTTTCTCAATGACATTCAAATCAGCATTGAAAAAAGGCCCAAGTTCAAGTTTGTTCCACCTGAGGCAGTCTGACCACAAGTCAGAGAACACTATGATGATACACCAAATGTGTTTGATGAATCGTGGCAAAAGAGCAGGAACAGGCTTTCCAAAGATTATCCAACTTGAATAAACTCTTGGAGGTAAGGAGGACAGCAGTGGTGCAGTCTACGGCGATACAGATATCACTTATTATTGATATCTACATAGCGTATTGATGTGAATCACACTGCTGCTCTCTTATTTAGCTATTTGCGCCTTACGGACTGTTGTTGTTGTGAATGGCTGTTCCCAAATCATTGTTTTTTTTAAACTAGTGGACAGCCAGTGAAACTCTTGCAACATGCACTCTTGCAACAGCTGCACAGTGCAGATCCCAGCCTATGGAATAAAAGTAAGGCTTTTACTGCTCAATCTAATTCTGCTGATAAAAAAATGAAATCCATAGGCCTAATGGACACATGCTCAAACTCACACACTTTTGATAAACTTAAAGGGGCAATCTGTAGTTGCTACATCCATTTTTGTACTTGTTTGTAAACATTGTAAATGTAAACAACCACTGTATAGCCTTAAAACATGGTTAAAACAATAATTGTTATATCATGGATGGTCAGTCCTTGCATCCATAGCTCTGTCTATTAATCTGAGAGTGGTTACATTTCTCCAGGCCCATCCCTCAGCTTTTACCAAACCAGATGTGGGGTGTCCGTTTTGTTATTGTTTCATCTGTGGATTTGCCCTTTAAACAGCTGCATATTATGAAGATATCAAAGTGTCACCAACAAAAAGGTCAACAATAGGGCTATAGCAAATGCAGAATATGGCATTAATTTCTCACATGTATATGGCACCTTTCAGTAGTGCTCAAAGCATGCCATTCCATGTAACGCAGCATTTATTCAACTTGAATCGATGAGCCCAATCAGTCCTCCATGACAACAAAATCATAACCAACAGAGCAGGGCTGGCTAGTAAGTCCTTACTTTTGGGGTTATGCTCAGGTAAAATACTTTGGCTAATCTATACTTCCATATTTCTAAGTCTTATTATTGAAGATAAAGGTGTATAACATGTATTGGAGTGACTGGGATTCTGATAGACTGATAGAATTACATTTGAACGTAACCTAACCAGCCGTGAGATCAATTATGTCAACAATAACAGGGATTGCTGAGGGACGTGGCACGGGACAGGAGAGTATGTAATACTGTAATTCACTGGCTTTTTTTAGTCAACCATCTTGTCTTCCAGCCGCCAACCCACATGTAGAAGATGAGCCTGTCCTTAAGACTATTCACATGTTACAGTTAGCTGTCAGAGTCAAACCCGCATGGACCAGAACCAGAACCAAGGAACACCGAGTCACAGACTGTGGCTCTGGACCTCGAGCCCAAAGCTGCGGGTGGTATCACAGTCTTACTGCCCTTTTTCATCTCATTTTGTATTTTTTAGCAACACCCAGTTTAGTATGTCTGTGTTTAGACTGACATTCATTCAGTGAGTCGGCTGTTTGCACTGTATATTGTCTCAGATTAGAATAGCATCTCCATTGTTCCAAGGGGCCACACATGACGCCAAGGCGAAATTCCTCTCAGTCTTTCTTTAAGTGGTTTTTCTCTTTTATTCCAGTCTTACTAGAATGATTCCCCCCCCCCCCCCCCCCCCCCCTTTCTGGAATGTTCTGGGCAATATCTCTTGGGGAGGTTAGTCGGGGGAGCAGCTGACCACAGCCTTGCCCATTAGAATTAGTCCGGCCCTGTTCTGAGTCTGAGACGCTGATGCTCCAACCATCACTCTATCAGAGCCACCACAATCTCCCAGCAGCTGGAACAGATTACAGAGAACTGGAACTAATTTTACACTTACAATGACAATGGAGAATGCTGTCTGGCTGTTGTTTCTGCTGAAAGGCATCCTCTGTCATCCGAAACCAGTGCCGGATACCGAGCACTTTCTATTTCATTTGGAAAATCAAAGACTCCTGGCTCCATCTCTCTGACCTCTGCTCCCCTGTTCTGCACGACTCTCAGCGTAAAGCCTGTTGTGTGTGTTTTTGGAGCTGAGCTCCATGGCTAGACTAATGCCAAAATGGTGTAAATGTTTCACAAGAAATGGAATGCTCATAATAAGGTTTGAATGAGCCTCCAGTGATGTCATGCGTCCGTTTGGGTACGTCTTGTTTAGGTGAGGGTCGCTAGGAGACTGAAACACAACTGGCGGCTCTAATACATTATATATGGAGTGGGGGAGAGCAGAGTGGACCAGTCCCTTCCTGTGTGGGAGTAATAAAGCTCCACTCCACTGTGCTGCTTTTTGATCAGAGCTGGTGTAGGCACCAGCCACGCTTTATGACATCATGGTGCCATGGTCCTAATTGGGCACACAATGGAGCCGTGTGGAGAGCCCCAGGAGAGCAGTTACCATCGTCTCTGCTACGTCAATCACTCCAAATGGGCAGGCCAATATGTTTTTACCCAAGGTCGTCTCTGATAGCAATTACCTGAGCTTTTCTGCTTCTCTCCATGTGTGTACAGGGTAATAGCAGCTACGTACGAATCTTACCCCATTTACTTGAGCTCACACCTGGCCCAGAGTCTCAGAGTTCAGAGCTCAGTGATTGAGTTGAATCCCTAAACAAGATTCAGTGTACATGCAGGATTATGGTTAATGCTAATGTGTCTACCTCCTGCCTCTATAGAAGTCTCAGTGAAGGCCAACTGTGTTCCAGGCTACTCTGAGGGGAAGAAACCACAACACGGGTTTGATTTTACACCCCGGCCCCCGAGGCTCCTGTTATTGAAATGCTCAGGGGGCAATGCATTTATTTTAAACCTACCCATTCAGTTGCGTCTGGTGGTATGGTCTTACAACTTAAAACCACCGAGACAGTCTCCCCCCAACGCACACATACATACTCACACACATAAACACACACACACGCATACACTCACACACAGACACACACACACACCCACATACTCTGACTCTTCCCTTCCTCCTAAATCCCTTGACACCCAGAC